>NW_015386274.1:828839-841237 GCF_001527695.2 Protobothrops mucrosquamatus | reverse complement strand
CTCAGGGGCTGCCACAAAGAAGAGGGAGTCAAGCTATTTTCCAAGGCGCCTGAAGGCAGGACAAGAAGCAATGGATGGAAACTAATCAAGGAGAGAAGCAACCTAGAACTAAGGAGAAACTTCCTGACAGTTAGAACAATTAACCAGTGGAACAACCTGCCTCCAGAAGTGGTGAATGCTCCAACACTGGAAGTTTTAAAAAAGAGACTGGACAGCCATTTGTCCGAAATGGTATAGGGTTCCTGCCTGAGCAGGGGGTTGGACTTGATGACCTCCAAGGCCCCTTCCAACTTTATTATTATTATTATTATTATTATTATTATTATTAATTATTATTATTATTATTGATGAAGGACAGGTTGGGGCACCTTGCAAAGGGGAAGATCTTCACTAAGGTAGACTTAAGGGAGGCGTACTATTGAGTGACAATTAAAGAAGGGGATAAGTGGAAAACGGCATTTAACAGCCTCCTGGTCTGCTACCATTTCTGAGTGATGCCATTTGGACTACAGTGTTCATGCAGCTGATAAATGACATACTGTATGAACACCTGTATGTCCTAGCATATCTGGATGATATATTAATCTATACCAAAACCAAGGAGGAACATGTGAAATTGATTAGAGCGGTGCTTGAGAAGCTGTGGAAGATGCAACTTTTTACAAAGTTCACTAAGTGTGATTTTCATAAAACCAGCCTAGACTACCTAGGGTACCGGATTTCAAAAGATGGTGTAGAGATGGATCCTGGGAAGGTTCAGGCAATGTTAGAGTGGGAGCTCCTACAAACGAGGAGACAATTGCAAAGTTTTCTAGGCTTTGCTTAATTCTATCACCAATTCATCCCCATGTTCACTCAGCCCTGCCTATCACAACTTTATTGAAGATGAAAGGGAAGCCAAGTCCAGCCAAGCCTGGTCACTTAAGTGCCAAGCCGCATTTGAGAACTTAAAGTGTCTTTTCTCCACTGAACTGGTCCTAAAGCACCCTGATCTAGATGAGTCTTTTGTGATACAAGCAGATACCAGTGATGTAGCCATGAGTGTGGGGCTGCTCCAGAAGAACAGAAAAGGGGAGTTGCAGCCATGCGCCTACATGTCCTGCAAGTTTTCGGAAACTAAGAGACAATAAACTATCTGGGAAAAGGAAACCTATGTGGTCCGCTGGGCTCTCCTAACCTGGAGGAAATTCTTGGAAGGTAGTAAGATTCCTTTTGAAGTGTGGATGGACCACAAGAACTTAGAAGCACTGAGTCCTCCCCAAAAGCTGTCCCACAAACAAGTCCAATGGCCCAATACTTTAATCGCTTCAACTTCACTCTCTGCTATCTATCAGGAGGGTGAAATATTTTGGCAGACACTCTCTCACAAATGCCACAGTACAATAGTGCTTGAGAGGAGGTTGTTGATTCCATCATCCCCTCCAAACAAGTAGCAGCACCAGCTCTCACAAGACAGTAGGAAGCATCATCATCACAGTTGACCGAGGACCTAACATGACCCCTAAAAGAAGCCTTGGCCAGAGATGAGTGATTCCAAAAAGAAAAAGACAAATTGTCCTTAAGGGCTGGACTGGCATGGATTGGGAACAAACTATATATCCCATCGAGCCAGAGGACTTTAATATTGCAGCAGAGCCATGATGTGAAGATGACGGGGCATTCTGGATTCATGAAAACCCTTCTCCTTATAAAGAGGCAATTTTGGTGGTTGCAGATGAAGAAAGACATAGGAGCCTATGTAGCCAGTTGCCCTATGTGTGCTTCAGAGAAGAGGCTGCCTGGCAAGCCTCCAGGACTGTTGCAGACTGTGGCCAGTGCCACAGCTCCCTGGAGGGAAATATCTATGGACTTATTGTAGAGCTGCCGGAAAGTGCTGGGAATACTGTGATCTGGGTCATTACGGACTTATTCTCTAAGCATGCCCACTTTGTGGTGTGCCCTAGGATCCCTTCTGCTTGGTCCTTGGCTAAACCTTTCATGTTGTATGAAACATTTAGCCAGGGACCAAGCAGAATGGATCCTAAGGCACACCACAAAGTGGGCTTCCTTAGAGAATCTAGTCCGTAATGGCCCAGATCACAGTATTGGCTACATGGCTTTCCAAAATACATACTTTCATATCAGGGAGTATAATTCACATCAAAGTTTTGGCATGAGTTCCTGAGCTTGTTATGCTCCTCTCAGGGTCTTAGCTTCACCCATCATCCTCAAATGAATGGGGCTTGTGAAGGTGTGAATGCAGTCCTGGAGCAGTCCCTTCGATGCTATGTGAATTACCAACAAGACAATTGGGCTTAACTTCTACTCTTTGCTTAGGTGGCATACAATAACTCTGTACACAGCAGCATGGGGTTTACCCCCTTTTGAGTGGCCACTGGAATGGAATTTGTGTCTATGCTAGAGCTCCCTCAAGGGATACCTTCATTGACTTTGTTGGCTGAATGGATAAGTATTTGGAAAGCCATCTGGACCATAGTGTGCAAAGCATTAGAAGCAACAAGAGAGGTGCAGAAAAGACAGGTTGACAAGAAGAAAGCCCCTCAGAAAAAGTTTAGAATAGAGGATGAGGTTCCTGCAGTTGGGGCAGCCCTGCCAAAAGTTGGGACCTAAGTACATAGGTTCTTTCCTGATCATCTGGACTGTGAATTGGTGACAGTGGAATGGAAATTGCCAAAAATCCTCTGGCACATTCACCAGTGTTTCACTGTAGTTTGTTAAAGCCCTTTTGTAGTTCACCACTGAGACTGGCCATTAAGCTGCTTCCCCCCCCCCCCTCCTGGGTAGATGGAGAAAAAGATTTCGAGGTCAAAGAGATCCTTGACTCTTGGTGTTACAAGGGGAAGTTGTAGTACCTAATCTTATGGAAGGGGTTTCCCTTGGCAGAGGCAGAATAGATGAAGGCAACGAATGTCCATGCCCCTAAAGTCATTCAGAGGTTTCACACTAGGTACCCAGACCAATCCCAGTAGGTAAACCTGTGCAGAGGGATCATGGTGTAATAATATGTATGTTTCCATGTAGGATTAATCTTTCTGGAGGGGTGGCATGTCATTGTTGACTTGCTACGCAGCCCTGCTTGCAACCAGACAACTGTAAGAGGAGGGGGAAGGAAGGCCTTGGAATGTAAAGGAGGTTTGGGAGGGAAATTTGGAATGCAAGTGTGCTGACTGGAAGCCTGAGACAGACCCAACACCTCAAGGTTGCCAGTGGGGGAGTCTGAGGTCAACAGAATTGTTCCCAAAACAAAGAGAGTGCAAATGATTGGTTGACAATGGACAATGGGAGGTCGTGGAGTTTGACCCTTCATCCAGATGGGGGGGACTCTGATCCCACTGGAGGGAAGACCAAGGGTTCTCTGACATTGACTATGAGGATGATCCCTTGGTAAGTGGACCGATCACACCAGTGACTATGTCTATAGAGTTGCACCTCCCTAAGGCTGGGAAGGGTGCTTCCCTAAAAGCACTGCTAGATTCGGGATGTACTGGATGCCTAGTTAGCCCAGCTTTATGGAGAAGTTGGGGATCTGCGTGTACTCCCTTCCCTTCATGAAGGACATGTTAGCCCAAGGGGGGAAAATCAAAGCTAGATTTGCAGAAAGCTTATCAACACATCAGAATCAGGGAAGGAGATGAATGGAAAGCCACTTTCAACTGTCCACTAGGCTGTTTCCAGTTCAAAGTGGAACTGGCCGAAGCAGCTCCTGTCCCACAACTTCCAAGACAGATTGATTCATGTCCTGTACCACACCTGCCTGGCCAGAGGGATCTCAAACCGGCTCAATGATTGGTACCAACTGGTGACCACTGTGGAGCTAGACCTGTTGGAGTACAAAGCCTGTGGGAGATTTGAGCCACACTCAAAGAGAACCCATGGAAATGAAGCTGGGAAGGAAGTAGCCAGTGGTGGCATCTCCTGCTCCTGTTGAACCCTTGAGTCGTGCACTCACCCTGTGCTTCTGCTATGGCCAGGAGGGCCATTGAGCAGCAATGTGCCCAGCACTGACACCCAGGGCAGCCCCTGTGGACCCTCGTCCTCCGAAGCCTAAGAAGCTGCTGAAAAAGGGGAAGGAAAAGTCCCAAGCGGCAGCATAGGTCATTGAGGTCTCCCCCCTGAAAATGAAGGGGAGGGAACTCTGACTGAAGAGGAGCCATAATAGTGACAGCAAGGGAGAAGACGACGCAGTGGGGAGTGGACCGGTCAACCCCCTTGCAGCCAAGATGGACATTGCAGCATCCTGCTTAGGGGTGAGAGGGATGGTAAAAGCACTCATAGACTCAGGTTGTACCTACCAAGGCAGCGTTGGAGAAGGGGGAGGAGCAGCAGCCTGTCCCCAGAGAGTACAGAAACCTCATGGAAGCGTTCAGTGGAGTATAACAATCTGCCACATCACCACCCAACAGACTGCGCTATCGAGATCCTGCCCGGAGAGAAGCTCCCCAAGCCAAAGATGTATTTCATGACTCCAAAGGAGTTGAAGGAACTGAGGGACTACATTTATAAAAAATTGTCGAGGGGATTTATTCAAGTGGTGAAATCTTGAGTGGCAGCACCAGTGTTGTTTAAAGAAAAGAAAGATGGGTCAGTGAGATTGTCCATTGATTTCTGTGGGATTAATGGATTATGCATAGAAAATATGTACCCCCCTCCCCCTCATGAAATATATGTTGCGACATTTAGCTGAGTGGAAAATATTCACGAAGTGAGATCTGAGGGAGGCATACTATTGAGTGAGGATCAAGGAAGGCGATGAATGGAAAACTGCTTTCAACTGCACCCTAGGAAGCTACAGTACCTAATCCAATGGAAAAGTTATCCAACCTTTCCATTGTCAGAGGCTAGATGGGTAAAGGCGTACAATGTGAAAGCAGATTGCTTAGTAGAGCAATTCCATAATAAGCACCCCTGGAAGCTGGGGCCATCGCAAGAGAAAGTTAACAAGAAATGATGTGTATTCATTGTTTTCCAGGTTCTCCCAACTCTGTAAGGGGGCCACCCTTTCAAGCTATGAATATTGCTTGCCATGCTGCTTCTAGCTTGCCTACAGTTTTGAGGGGGGAGGGGAAGGTTTGGAATGCACAGGTGGATTCTATCCAGATGGGAGCCAAGGTCACCAAAGAGATGTTGTGGTGGCCAGAGACGTTCTTCTCATAAAAACTATATGAGAATTAATTGGACAATGTGACCTGAACTGTCAGAGAAGGGATGGAAAGTTTTATTCTTTTAATTATCATTTTCCCACCATATTGTCAGAGCTGGTTTTCAACTCTTAAGTGCTGGTATGCTGTACCCAATAAAGTTTTGTATTAGAGATCTAAATGACTCTGGTGTATTTACTTAGTTGGGATCTTTAGTGGAAACTTGACAGCCGTTTTATTAACTATCAGCAAGATGACTGAACAGACCTCTTGCCATTTGCTGAAGTACCATATAACAATGCTGTGCATACCAGCACAGGTTTCATGCCATTTCGAATGGCAACTGGGCAAGTCTTTAACCCAGTGCCTGAGCTACCGGTCCAGGAGCTCATGATCCCCTCTTTAAAAGAGTGGATCAATCAACTGAAAAATATGTGATCTGTGGTACACAAAACCCTGGCAGATGCCCGGGGGCTTATAAAGCCCAATTTGACAAAAAGAGAGTGGAACCTAAACCATTCACATTGGGGACCATGTATATTTGTCCACCTGGTTCCTACAATCCTTACAACCCTCAAAGAAGTTAGGACCAAAATATATAGGGCCTTTCCCTGTAAAATGAATTATTAACCCAGTCAAAGTAGAATTAGATTTACCAAAGTCATTAAGAAAAGTCCACCCGGTGTTCAATTGCAGCCTCCTCAAACCAGAACTGATTTTGCCCTTAAGGCCGGCACCCCCTCCAGTCCCCCAGCCTATTATGGTGGAGGGAGAACAGCATTTTGAGATTAAGGAAATCTTAGACTCACACGCACACTGGCGAGTCACCTAATACCTAGTAACATGGAAAGTTCTCCCTGGGGCTCAGCCTGAGTGGGTGCAAAAGAACTATATGAAAACCCCTAGACTAATTAAACGCTTTCATGACCGCTACCCCAATAAACCTAAATAAACAATCACTATTTCTTTTCCCCTTTTTGATATTTTTTTCTCTTCTCCAGGTGGATCTTCTCTTCTTTTAGGGGGGGCAGTATGTCAGGTTCCTTAGGAATGCTGCCATGAGAAAGAGAAGTGGAGCATGCATCGGTGTGGATTGAGGATGTTTCTGTATTACTAGCATTTGTTTCTACTTTCACTTTGATGTCTCTGCATGGGAATTAGGGAGGGAGGAATACCCTTGGGGCCATCTGTTTCTACTCCTGCTGACTGGAAAGGATGAGGACCCTGGGAAATGGCTGGTTATCACCTTTTCGGCTCGAAATTCTCATAACCACCTTCATGCCAGTGGATTGACTCTGGATGGACTGGGCATTGGGGTGGGGCTGAAGAAACGGGAGTTTTAGCTTAATGCTTTTATACGGGAACTTCAGATTCAGATTTTATTCTGCAACCATTTTCTCTCAATAAAACATCCTCTTTGAAACAATGCCTTTTTCCTGAGTTGTTTTTTTCTGAGGGGACAGTTGAAGCAGGTCCTTACAGTATATCTCTTACCTAGTCTCCTTTACAGCCTAAGAAACTATATGTGTATGTGTCTTCTGAGCCTCTTGGCCCATCTACATTCCAGCTCTGGGCTTGTTGCCTTTTATCTTATCATTTTTTGGCAAGTCTATGACAACTCGCCATGGCCAACTTGCTGTGGGACAAGAAATACACTAATATCAAAGAAATAATGGAATAGAACCATTAAAGAAAGGATGCCAAAGGAGGGACAAAATAAAATGTGACTGACAAAAATTAAAATAATGTTTTAATTATTTTAAATAATTAAATAGAATTTTTGAATTGTCCCACAGTGAGTTGTCCTGTGGCGAGTTGGCCATGGTAAGTTGTCCCACAGCAAGTTGGCTGTGGTGAGTTGGCCATGGCAAATTAACTATGGCGAGTTGGCTTTGGTGAATTGGCTATAGCAAGTTGTCCCATTCCATTTCTTGGCTGTGTCTCTTCATCCTGTCTCTCAAGATCATGTCCACATACCATTGTTTATCTGTTTAGCTATCTGTCTCTCAGTCTCTCAGGTGTATATGTTTGTGATCTCAGCCATTCTTACAACCACCCTTTCTTTTTATTATACTAAGATATAGTATTCTGTACTTGCTCAACTAAAGCAGTTTAATGAGTTCTTGACTCAAATGAGCTGTGAAACAAGAACAAAATATACTTTAAGTTGAATTGGCTATCCTTTTGGCTTAAACCAGGACTTAGAATGCCTCATAGTCTCTCTGTTGTACTCTCTATGTATGCATATAATGATAAATGGCATTGATCAATATGAAGAGTGCAATGCTACCCTAGGCAAACTTGTAGTCCCCAAATGTTTTTAATTATACATCTGAAAGGTGCCATTTGAGCAGAGTTGATATAATCCAGTGGGAATTTAGGAAGTAAGAAAGAATCTGCTCATTCTCTGTATATGCAAAGTTGATACATTATTTTACACTATTTTAGGATGATAATCTAGAGCACTGGCATAGCAAAGCCTGCAAATGTGATTGTCAAAGAAATCCAAACTCAGTGTGGTCCATCGAAACAGACAGTCTAGATTGCATGCCGGGTAAGTACCACCTTTTTATTATTACAACTCAAGCCAGCCTATTCATTGTTCATATTGAGATTCGATACCCATAATTATCAATCAGGATCTTCTTGAAAATTATATGTGACTTGTATTATTGGTCAGATTGGGTCAAGCAAATGAAAGTATATCCTTAAACTAATTATAGTTCTTTAACGTCATTATTTGCAAAGTATTTCCTCCATTAAATGCAGTAGGGATTCTTAAAGTGTCAATTATATAAGAATATCTCAGAACAAAGAGAAGCTGTAGTACAGGAAAAAAAGGTTAATAAAAGGAGAAAATCCTTCTCATGCTGAATGGACTTTTAAAGTAAATAATAGTAGCATTACATAATTAATGTACTTGGTTTGACAGTCCCCAGACCTCTGTTTGGTAATTCTTTTAGTCTACTGCAATTTTCTACAACAGAAGGCTATCTCTTAAGTATATTACAGCTGAGTTATCTAAAGATTAGAGTTACTAAAATTAAACTTGATTTGCTTGCAAACACTGTAGCCTGCCACACTGGATGTATTTTAACTTGTTTTAGTCTTTGTTGTTTTAATACTTCTATACATGTGATAGTTGCAAATTCTGTGCAACTTCTATTATCCAGATGCCTTCACTACAGAAACCATCACAATTGTTGGTACAATATTCAAGCAGGCTGCATTTCCCACTACTGCAAATCCTATTGGAGTCCATGTGAGTCCCAACTGATCACAGAGACCTCTCAGCTTGTGGAGGCCATATGGTATCCTTCTTATTGGATTTTTAAAGACATAATTTAAATTAAAAAAAAAAAGACAAAACAGAAAACCAGAATGTTACATCCAGTACAGATGCTCTGGTGAAATGAGAAGGAATAGTCATTTAAATTCTATTGATATTAATTCTGTGAATTAAACAAGAAGAGTATATTGATGGTGGTTCATTTGCAAAGACTTTGGATTTAGAATGTACAATTCCAGGATGTTCTTCCAAATTGTCAAATGATTGAACTAAAATACTTCCTTATATAAAGTTCTAGACTTTATAGACTTGTTTTTCTATTTCCTTTCAAGACAAAATAGCAAATTGTATTCATGTGTGGCTGCAAGTGTCCTACTTTAAAATATTGGTTTACAATACTGTGGGCCTTGGTGATTTTCTAATGATACAACTCCTACTTCCCTCCTTGAAAGTGTGCAAAATTAAATCCCAAAACTTCCCCAAATCCAAGAGAAAATAAGAAATAAAACTTCAGTCATTTTTCAATGTCACGTCCTGTTAATAAAATTAAGTATAGCACTTTCTGGAGATAGATGCAGCAGAAATTAAACTTTTTAACTCCAGTGTGCACTGATTCCTCTCCATGTCTTCTTTGTCTTCTTTTACAGAGTGTCCCTATCATAAGCCTCTTGGTTTTGAATCAGCAGCTGTCACTCCAGATCAAATAAGCTGTTCCAATCCAGAGCAGTATACTGGGTGGTATGCTTCATGGACTGCAAACAAGGCCCGGCTTAACGGACAAGGATTTGGGTAAACTGCATTTGCAAGACATGTTTTCTACCAACAAGCTATACAAAAGATTTTTTAACCTCTAAACCTTTGTTACATAATATATGGAGGCTAATAATGACTTTTAAAATATATATTTATGATCCCAGAACAATAAATATTTACTTCCATTAACAGTTGCTGGGACAAATGTGTGGAGGTTACTGTTTCTGTCACCATGAGCTTCTGAGAGGTATCTAGATAGCTACTGTCAGAACCAAATGTTGCATTAAATAAGGTTTTGTATTGTGCTGAGTCATGTTGTGATGGCTGTTTTTCAAACTCTTTCTTTATCCCTGAGAGATTCCTCATTTTCCTGACATTTTTCTTTATTCCATTACATGAATAATGGAAAAAAAATAACAGCAGCTTTGCTGCTTGTGAAGCAGGAAGAGGTGGAACCAAAATCAAAATCTATATTGAAACAATAACTTTGTTAGGTCAGATGAAGGTTTATGAAGCAGTGTGCAAGAGTTCTAAGAACTCTTCATAAGAGATTAACAGGGTCAGTGACATTTGCACCTGATAAATACTCTTAAATTGAGACTATTTTATAAAATATGATAAAGCTTAATGTGATTTTCTTATATGGTATTTCATTTGAATCTAGTCACTGAGATTTGTAAGTCATAAGCTTGGCTTTGCTGATTTGTGAACCTACCAAATAAGTTTATTTTAAAAATCATGACCGAGTTAGTTAGTTTACAGAACAGGAAGCTGACATAGAGGACAAGGATATTTCCAAAGTTTGCTAGAAAGAAATCCATCTCTCAAATAACTGTGTAACACAGAGATAGGGAGCAAAATCTATCATATAGCCCTCTCAAAATTGCCTTCAAGGGATATGTATTCCAGAAGTAGCTCAATTTTCATAGGATTATGTGATGAATTGTCTCATTTACTATTAAATATGTCCTATTCACAAGAAAGTAATTGTTTACATGAAGTAATTGTTTCCAGGAATCAGGAGAATTAGCACTGAGGCTTCCAAACATCCAAGGATCAAAACAAAATGCAGCGGCTGACTCCAAGACCTCCACCCTACAATGAGTGGTTTGGAGGTGTTTTTATTAGGATCATTGTCTGGATCATTGGACCTGAATTTTTTTTTCTGGCCATTCACTGGCTTCAGATTCATCTCTCGATTTATCCTCTAAATATGAGTTCTTTATGGAGGTTGAGTCAAAATGTATGCTTTATAAAGACATTTATTGACTATCAGTGCCTTCCTTCCATAACTTTTCTAGATGTGCCTGGCTCTCCAAATACCAAGATACAAACCAGTGGCTACAGATTGACTTGAAAGAAATTAAAGTTATTTCAGGCATAATTACACAGGGAAGATGTGATGCAGATGAATGGATGACAAAATATAGTGTGCAATACAGGACTGATGAGAATCTGAACTGGGTTTATTACAAGGACCAAACAGGAAACAATCGGGTCAGTATAAGATCCCTTCCCCTTTTCTGAAGAAGTCCCAGTATTTGCATCTATTCCAATATAATATATTTCAGCTTCAAGAGAATGCCATTAAATCCATTTCATTCACTTAAATTTTATCATATCATTTTGGACAACTGACCAAATCAGGGATATACATGTATAAAAGCAGACCTCTTCTGAACACCTTAGATTATCAGCTGAATATATTATGCCTATATTCCATCTTTTCTATCTCTTAATTTTATCATGCATTTCCACTAACTCAAATCACTTAGGGCCTTTCTCGGTGTATACTTAACTATGGTAAGAACATAGGTTTGCAGTCTCTTTTTTTCCTGCTGTGTCTTTATGTTACCATGTTTCCCCAAAAGTAAGACCTACCCTGAAAGTAAGCCTAGCTTGATTTTTTTGGAGGCGGGCCTAATATAAGCCCTACCCCCAAAATAAACCCTAGTTTTGGGGCGAGGTACATGCCTAAAAATTAAGCTAGGGTGGGAGTGGGAGGTGGAGCTGCCCCACTCACCTCACACCCGTTACCTTATTGGTAGGACCGCCGCAGCCAGGCCTTCCACACCCTGACACTTGTTGAGCTGTATGGCTTGTCACACCATTGTTGCTGCTTGCGGCAGGAGGCCGCACAGCGCTTTGGGCCATTGTTGCTGCTTGCGGCAGGAGCCACATTGTGCTTCATGCCATTGCCGCCACTTGCAGAAGCAAGCCGAGCGGTACTTTGAGCTGTTTCTACTGCTTGTAGCAGGACGATGCATGGCGCTTCGGGCCATTGCCACTGGCCCAAAGCACCATGCAGCCTCCTGCCACAAGTGACAGTAATGGCCTGAAGCACCATGCACCATCCTGCTGTGAGCAGTGGAAACGGCCTGGAGCACCATGAAGCTTCCTGCTGCAAGTGGCAGCAACAGTGTGAAGCATTATGCAGCCTCCTGCCATGAGCAGTGGAAATGGCCAAAGCGCTGTGTGGTTTCTTGCTGTGAGAAGTGGCAATGACGTAATGCACTACATGGTGTCTGGCTGCAAGTGGTGGCAAGCGGCCACTGAAGAAGTCAAGCAACAGGTGTCGGGGCATGGGAGGCCTGGCTGCGGTGGTCCTAATGTAAGACATCCCCCGAAAATAAGATCTAGTGCAGGCATGTCCAAAGTCCGGCCCGCGGGCCATTTGCGGCCCGCGGCCCGGTTTAATCCGGCCCTCGAACAGCCCTCCCTGCTCTATTAAATGCGGCCCTCCCACGGCCCTCTGGCAAGTCCCATGAGAGAGAGAGAGAGAGACAGAGACAGAGGCACTTGCACTTGCACTTCTGTCTCTCTCTCTCTCTCTCTCTCATGGGACTTGCCCCCTCGCAGGGCTCCTCATTGGCCCTGCGCCCGGGTGCCCCACGCCCTGGGAGAAGGGCGGACAGGAAGTTCCTTTCCCAGGCTGGCCCCGTCCCAGGCGCACGTGGCTGGGGAGCCATGCGGGGAAGCCCCAAGATCCCCGCCCGGCTCGTTCCCGCCGCTGCTGCCGCCCAGCTCATTGCCGCCGCCGCCGCAGCCGCCCAGCGTGTTCTTGCCACCGCCGCAGCACCGCAGGGAACGGAAGGGAAGGGGGGAGGGCTGCGTGTTCCTGCCACCGCCGCAGCCGCCCGGCTCGTTCCCGCCACCACCGCGGCCACCCAGCTCGTTCCCGGCGTCGCCCCGGCCTGTGATGCTCCAGGTACGGCCCT
>NW_015386274.1:826483-827502 GCF_001527695.2 Protobothrops mucrosquamatus | reverse complement strand
AGAGAGAGGGGAGAGGAAAGGGAAAGGAAAGAGAGAGAGAGAAAGAGGAAAGAGAGGGAGAGGAAAGAGGCATAAAATAATTCATTTGCATTTAATTGTAATGGTTGAAAGAATGTTCGGAAAAATGTTCGGCCCTCCAGCACGTTCACTTCATCCAATCTGGCCCTCTTTGAAAAAAGTTTGGACACCCCTGATCTAGTGCCTCTTTTGGAGGAAACAAATATAAGACTGGGTCTTATTTTCAGGGAAACACGGTATTGTCTTCATCTCACCCCCAATCCATACTTGAATCAGCCTTAAGTCAGCTTTAAAATAGTTAAATATTTAAAGATAGTTTGCCATTTAAATCGGGAAGAAATTATGGAAGTTTTATTATGGGTACAATCTGGCATACTTCATCAACCATTCAGTCAATATTCAACCAACAAATGTTGGCCACCATAGGTTGATACAGATAAGCATTTTCCTCTTCAGTCTCTGGTCATTGCCCTTCCAGGCCATTCAAATTTGATTTCCTCCTACCCCACACTTGCCAGGCCTCCAAAAAAATGCCCATCTTGGAGAACTGATTTGGAAAGAGGGACCAGCCTGACTAAAAGGTGACAGGTGCATAAAGATGGGTGGGTGGCCAGTTGCTGCATATTGGAGAATGAGGAAATTCCCAGCATACTATGTAACATGGGCTCCTTTTGAACACAAGTTTAATACTCTTTCAGAAGATTACTAAAATTGTGTTTAAAATAATTTAATAACAGCTGGCAGGTATTGAAAAGGAGCCTGAAGACAGGTTTAGTGCACTTCTAGAAGAGCACTCACCCTGTATTTGAAAGGAGCTCAAAAAAGGTTAACAGGTGCTAGGAGTGGGGGCCGAAATTTTGGCCCCCTCAGAGAGGGCGTGCAACTTGGGAGTCCTCCTGGATCCACGGCTGACATTGGATGACCATTTGTCGGCCGTGACCAGGGGGGCGTTTTATCAGGTTCGCCTGATTCACCAATTGCGACCTTTTCTGGACCGGGAC
>NW_015386274.1:817227-825916 GCF_001527695.2 Protobothrops mucrosquamatus | reverse complement strand
TCCGCCGCGCCCTCAAGACATGGCTTTTTCAGCAAGCGGGCCTGGCCTAGGGAGGATTTTAAATCGGGTTCTTAAGAGTAATTTTAAATAGCACAACTTTAAATATTCGGTTTTAATTGGTTTTACTTGGGTGGGGTTGTAAATGTGTTTATGTTTTTTAATATGTTGTGAGCCGCCCTGAGTCCCGTTGGGAGAAGGGTGGGATATAAATCAAATAAAATAAAATAAAAAATAAAATAAATATGAAATCAAGTGAAATATTTTAGGATCCAATCTGGGTCTGTCACCCTGGACCAGAGGTTTTGTCTTTTTAGCTTTTGGACTCATGCTGGAGCCCATCTTCAGGGAACCTCTCTCTAGCAAAGTGTGTGCTTTGGGCTCTTCCGTGTATAGTATTTATATGGTTTATAAGGACAGAAGGGAAGGAAAATAAACATCAGATTGCAAGAACACAAGTGAGTGGTCAGACAAGGAGTCCTGAACTCATTGGTGGCCTCACACTGCAACGAACAAGGACAAACATTCAATTTTGCAGCTACTAAGATTGTTGGATGAGCAGGGACAAAAACAGCCAGGGAAGTGATTGAAACCTGGGAAACAGGCCCCTCATCAGTCAACAGGAATGCTGATTTACCACCAGCTTATCAAGTACTTAGGAGGTGAGGGCTGGGCAGCACAAGCAAATAACAGTCAGACTTAATAGTCAGCCATCAGGACCCCAATCAACATCTACCACACACAGAATAGCCCAAAGAACACACACTGCTAGAGAGAAGTTCCTTGAAGATGAGCTCCAGCACAAGTCTGAATCCTCAGAAGACAAAATCTCTGATCCCGGTGACCGACCCAGATTGGATCCTGCAACATTATCCTGGGACACGTATATTTGCCTTCATTCATGAAATATTTTAAGCCAAGCACAATGTCAGTCACTTTTGATCTTTATATTAAGATTTTTTTTAATCTTTAACAAGCCATATATGAGATAGGGAAGATGCTGAATACAGTACAAATACAGTATAAACATATTTTAGCCATGGAGAGTTAGGTTCTTCTCCCTGAGCAGAATTTAGCAATTGGTTCTGTTAGTTGCTTCTAGGCACAAAAAACTATCAGCAACCTTACTGGGCAAGTCAACTATACAGTAATTTAAGGCAGTAAAATTGTTTCCAAATTATTGGGTGCAAAATTAGATGAACGTTAAATCTTAAGCTCTCTTTTTCCCCTTGCTCTCCTACTTCATTTTCTCTAGATTTTCTATGGAAATTCAGACAGATCATCATCCGTGCAGAACCTCTTGCGCCCACCCATTGTTTCTCGTTATATAAAGTTGATACCCCTTGGCTGGCATGTGCGCATTGCTATCAGGATGGAGCTGCTGGAGTGCGTGAATAAATGTATTTAAACTTCGGTGTCATCTGGGAAGAGACAGGTGTTTTATTTAGAAAGATATAACAGTATAATTAATATGAGAAATAAATTCACTGACTATGAGTTCAGTGTCTATTAAAATTATACATCTTATCCAGTACCTCCTGTGACTTATATTCTCTGCAGCTTCAAGAAGTTAATAGAATTCTGTATATTAATAAAATAAATCAAGATGGAATAAATTGAACCTGTATTACATTTTTGAATCCAGGGTCTTACACCTCAGTAAAAGGAAAGTCAAAACTTTCAGTGCACATAAAAATGGCTTCTACAAAAAGAAATATAGATTTCTTACAAGTTAACCAAAGATGGCAGCAATGCTTTTGTAAGTTCTGGTAGACATTATACAATATACGTTCTTCAGAGCTTTAGTGCGCATTCTCTGAAGATATTTCCCATTATAATAGAGGAACAAAAATAAGACTGACCAATGTAGATCATCATTTCACTCTTATGTGAGAAACTGTGTCAGCAGTTTATTGCCATACTATACTGCCAGTAGTCTTTATTTAGTGATCACAACTGGGACTGGCAACTCAGTCATTATTCAAAACAGTAATTAAGTGAAACCAAGACTGCTGTTATGATTTTGCTTCAGTTTTTCTTTGCTTTACAGACCTGCAAAGGTTGTAAACATGAGGTTTGGTCATAAAGTTACCTTTTTATCATCTTTCAAACTGTGAATGGTTGGTAAATGAGGTACTCACTGTATGAGGACTAGCTGTGTAGCTTTTCATAACCTGGGAATATTTAAATATGTGCATTTTACAAATTCCAATGTTTTCATCTTATATGGCCACTTGTTGTCCAAGGAGGAACGCTTCCCAGAAATTCTTACAGCAAAGAAATATACTGTTTGGAGAGTCTTATTTATATGATTGGATAAACCAACCAAGGGAAGACCTTCACTTGTGCTAACCTTTCCTTAAAGATTGCATTTTCCTTCTCTGAACATTTTTTTTACCAAAATAATCTGTTGAAACCAATTCTCAGTTTAAGAGAAACGCCTATAAATACACATACATGCATGCACACACATGCACATGCAATGCACACATACGCAGAGAAACACACATGCAAAGAAACACACACACAAACACAAATGGGAATTCCCTTCTGTATCTTTTCCAATAATGAAAGGAATACTATAGAATATGAACCTAGGCATCCTTCAATTCTATATTGTATATTCATTTAAGTTCAATCAGATTATAGAAAAACATTACTTACAATTTATTATTGGTATTTTAATCTTTATACTCTGTCACACTTCCTTTCAGATTTCTGTTAATTTAAATATGACTAGAATGTCCTAGATTTCATAAAATATTGGTAGAAGTATGGTATTCTTCTAGTAGTAAATGAATATTCTGGCTGCTAATAATGAATTAGATATGTCAGTATCATATGAATCACCATGTCATGTAGCTAATGTCAATAATACTATAATTTTCTTTTAATTTTCTTTAGTTTTTTAGACATTCCAATTTACAAGTCTAAAATTATGCATCTAGATTTGTGTTTATGTAGCAAATTCAGTGAGTGACATTGTAAGCATATAGAATGATTATCCTACAGGAGTTTGATGAAATAAATGTTATATAGATGTACAGAGGTATTTAATGATTATTAATAATTATTAGTCATAATTACTGAACTTTTAAATGTAAGATCATTCAATTTAAAATTACTGGTTAATAAAGACAAAGTTAAATTTACTGAACTGATGTTTTTTTATGTTGGATTATCCATGAATTTACAGTGAATTTACTTTTTTTTATAATTCACTATGGAAGCAATCTAGATTTTAAAAAAGTAATTCTAATATTCTAATTCTTCTCACTACAGTTTTTATTAAATAGGTATATTTTTCAAATAGGTATACTTTAAATAAACAATCATGTCTCCATTTTTAACACCATAATTATCAGTTAGGATTTTATTTATAGACCAGATCACTGAATTTATCCTCATTTTGAACCTACAGGTGTATAAGCCTTTGTTATTCAGCTGAGTTCCATGTCCATATTGATAATATAGAAGGATACAATGAGGACTGCCCTGACCATTCATTGTGACTGAATACAAATCTTAACACCCTTCCTTAATTATGTTAACTGAACACAAATGATTTCTTGCAGCAGATGTTTATGGTTCAGTAGGGTTTCAACAAACCAATTTTCTAGAATATAGGTAATCCTCAATTTACAATAGCAATAGCACTTAGAATTATGTATAGCTTCATAGTGCTTTTCAGCCCACTCTAAGCAGTTTGCAGAGTCAGCATATTGCCCCCAACAAACTGGGTCCTCATTTTACCGACCTCGGAAGGATGGAAGGCTGAGTTACCTCAACTAAATGAAAATTCAAATCAATGGCAAATGAGACCAGAATTTCTGTTGCTCAGTGATACAGTTATAAGGTAAGAGTGTGCAAGAAGCGCCAGTTGGGAAGGGAATTCCAAAGACTGATCGTAAACACCATTCAGTGCATTACAGCTTCAAACGTTGCTAAACAAATTGTTGTAAGCCGAGGACTACCTGTACAAGCTTTTTAATGAAGAGTAATTATTATGTAGTTCCTTGTGTGACAGTAATGTCAGAGCTGCAAATCATAGCAGCAGCAGAGCAGAGGAAGCATTTCCCTTATAACCACAGGAAAAAATCCCACTGAAATAACTTGACTTATTTTTTAAAATAAAAGTGTTAAGCCTGTCATTAGGGAGCTGACATGGTTGATTTTGGGCAAGGGGCAGAGGACAGAGATTGAGATCACAGCTGTCGCATCCTCTCCATATTTATCTGGTTTTCTCATTAATTTTTGCTCATCTGCCTCAATGGTACTTTTCTCGCCCTCTCTTTCCAACCAAAATATCTTGCTCAGATTGAGATTTGTAGATTAAAAAAATGAAGGGTGGGAATTTAGTTAGAGCAATTAGCCAGTGGATAAGAACGCAAGGGATAGGATTTGGAGTGCCATCCATGCCAATATTTATTGGATCCCATAGTCACTGTGGTAACAGTTTTTAAAAAATAATTCAGAACCATAGTTTTAAGGTCCCTCTTTATAACTGCAAATAATTCAGAACCATAGTTTTAAGGTCCCTCTTTATAACTGCAAACTGTATCATCAACATAGCGGGCCCAAAACTTAGGAAGATATTGGGCCATTGCTATGTGCTCTAGTACTACCTCTGCGATAATGCTAGAGATCGGGGACCCCATGGGTGTGCCCTTGGTTTGCTCGTAGATGGTCCCCTGAAAGGTAAAATGAGTTTTTAGGCACATCTCAGTCAGTTTGATAAGGTCTTCTGTGCGGAGAGAGTCTTGCTGTTGTTCCAAGTTCCTATCCTCTAGATGATCCCTAAGGGCTAGAATTGCGAGATCTTGAGGTATAGAGGTGAACAAAGAAACGTCAAAAGACACCATTAATTCGTCCTCCTCTACCCTCAGGGTTTTGATCTTGCTAAGGAATTCTTCCGCTGACCTAACAGTGTACGTGCCATCATTGGCCAGGTGGCCGATACGGTTACTCAGCCATCTGGGCCCGCTATGTTGATGATACATTTGCAGTTATAAAGAGGGACCAAAAGGCTAACTTTGTGGGCATACTGAATTCGGTATACCCGGACATCCAGTTTACCATAGAAGAGGAAAATCAAGGTTCACTGGTGTTTTTGGACGTTTTAGTCCACCGCCAATTGGATGGAACTCTTGATACCAGGGTATACCGAAAACCTACCTGTACTGACAGAGTTCTCCACTACAGGAGCAACCATCCAGTGCCCCATAAGGTTAGCTGTGTTAGGACCCTCTTCAAGAGAGTGAGCTCTCACTGCAGTTCCATTAGAGCTCGCATAGATGAAAGGAACCACCTCTTCCGGGTATTCAAATTTAACAGTTACCCGACAAAATTTGTTAGACGACACAGTAGACCACCTGAGTCCCTAAGGAACCCGGGTACGGAGGACCCCACCCCCAAGACGACACTGGTTACCCTCCCCTATATCTGTAATGTCTCTGAGGCCACTGCCAGGCTTCTGGCTCCCTACAATGTGAAAGTAGCTCATAGGCCCACCCGGACGCTGCGTGCCACCATNGTGCGAAGGGGGGAGAAAAGGAAGAAGGGAGATGGTTGGAGGATGAGAACGAAGGAGTAGTGAGAGTGGTGGGAACACGGGTGAGAGAGGAGTCAGACAGCGCTACGGGGAAGAAGGAGGGGCGAAGTAAGATGGGATTGCAAGTGGCCATGAAAAGAAAAAAGGTTAGTGAACAGCAAGATGAGGTCCCAAACGAAGGAGTGCCGCCCCCTCCCGATGAACAGGTAGAACAAGGGAAGAGAGGAGGTGGGAAAGAGAGAACCAGGAACGCAACAACTCGCAAAAGAGCAATCAAGGATGCGAAACAGGAGGACTATCGGGGCCCGGTCACGAGATCGAGGAGCCGGGTGCAAAATGCATCACTCCCATAAAAACAGCCACCCACTGATGGTTAGCCACCCTGACGAGGCCGGCAGGAGGCCGGCGAAAGCTAGGTGCTTTTAATTGTAAATAAACTTGTTATAGTTTTATCTCCTGGTGGTCTCACGGTTGTGATTCTTCGGACATATATATATATATGGTTGCAAATAACATAAAAGACAGACGAATGACTCCTGGGAATATCCATAATACAAAATAAAAGTGCGAACACCAGGAGAGTATAAGACAATTAAAAGTTTAGTAAAAAACCTTTAAAAACTTTTAAAAGCATACAATCATAGGGGCCAAGCTTTTGTCGGATCCTTCCGACATCCTCAGGGCACAAAGTCAATCAATGGGAAAAGCAGTTATAAATAAACCGACGCCTGCATCCGGGCCCTAGATCTTGTGACAGGGCCGTGGTAACCAATCATTGTAACATCCTCATTAACCCCTTTAGCTATCATTCTATCCTTACTTCTGCTGCCTTTCCATGTCAAACCACCATGGGGGCGTATCACCTCATTAGGTTTATAATCACTCTCTAGATGTTTCCTCTCATCTCGGATGGAGTGTCTTTTACAACTCATCATCTCCCCTTGTTGAAAATCATCCTTTCCCACCGTCCCATTTATCCATATGGGGTTCTGACACAGAGGCACCTCCCTCCAGTTTATCAGGGAGTCTCCCTTGCCATCGTATCCTTGGGAGACCATCTTTAGGAACCTCATCAAGACAATTGGATACCTCTATATCACCCTTTCTCTCACTCCCTTCTCCAGTCTTATGTAATCCTAATGGCACGAACGTGCCGGCATGTGTTGTTTGTGGGGGTTGCTTGCACATTCCCTCCATTTGCTTCCTCTCATCACCTCCCTGCGTATCATTTAACTTCAGCTGTAAAGCAGTAACCACGATCCCCTTTTCCCTTTCATCAGTGTAAATAGCACACGGGGTGTGTGTGTGCTCCNACAAAATTTGTTAGACGACACAGTAGACCACCTGAGTCCCTAAGGAACCCGGGTACGGAGGACCCCACCCCCAAGACGACACTGGTTACCCTCCCCTATATCTGTAATGTCTCTGAGGCCACTGCCAGGCTTCTGGCTCCCTACAATGTGAAAGTAGCTCATAGGCCCACCCGGACGCTGCGTGCCACCATTATGCGCCTGAAAGACCCTCTCCCCAATATGGAGAAATCATCGATCATCTACAGGGTTAACTGCAAGGACTGTTCTAATAACTATATTGGGGAGACTTCAAAAAGATTGGGAACTAGAATCCAAGAACATAGATTGACGATAAGAAGGGGTGAGCAGTACTCCCAACTGTGGACACATATGGCAGAAACTGGACATCGTTTCAACTTCGAGGAAGCACAAGTCCTAGCCAGCGACAATACAAAGATTGGACGCCTCCTTAAGGAGGCATGGCTGTCCAATGAAGAGTCTATTAACCGGCATATTGATCTCTGCCCGGCACACCTGACTTTAAGAACCTGGTGTACAGAAAACCCCCCACCCCATCGCAAACAACTCATGAAGCTACTGAACGCACCATTGGAGAAAGCCATCAAAAGAGTCTTGCCCCCTCACCACCATCTGCAGGTAACGGACGTTCAAGGGAAGCAGGAGCACTGTTTAAGAGACTCCCCACTCCCCGGGATGGATAAACGACCTCAAAGACCAAGATCAGAAGGAATTGCGGATGAGGTGGAAGAAACGGCTTGTGCTGAAGAAACTGACACACACCCCCAGAAACAGCAAAAGAGCTGGAGGCCAGCCAATAGGAGAATTGAAGATACCCACAGCGAAACAAGAAGGGAGAAAATCATAACCCCCGATCACTGTATTAACAGCTTGGTTAGAATTGGTCGGGAGGTGAATGGAAGGAGGGGGAGGATTGATTCTCCTTCCCTCACTTCTAACAACAAAGAGGATGGGAGAAAGCGGATTGGAGCTACAATCACTCGGTCATGGGCAAGAAATAGGGAAATACCCACATCAGTAGAAGATAATCCCCAAGAGATTGACATACGGACATCAAACCAAAGAAGGGGAGTGCAACGGTGATTAGGTTAAATACCTTAACAAACGGCAATAAACATAGAGAGGAGAGGTGCGAAGGGGAGGGGGGACAACAGCGCTGTGTATTAGAACAGCCTAGAGGGAGCAGAAAAGAAAACAAGGCTAATAGACAAGAGAGGAAATTGGAAGACATGATTACACAAAAAGAAGGGGAGTAGAGGCTTTACCCGCGCTAAACCTCCAAGAAAGGACATCCCCTGCTATTACTTACACTGATACGGATCGGTTGGGAAGGACAACTCCCAGTAAGAACTCGGTGCCTGGAGTACATTCTAGTATAACCGGCCCAGTGACGAGATCGAAGAGTCGTGCACATGCCCTAATTAAACCTATAAAGGGACTTTCCCATTGACCAGCATTCTAAGCCCTGAAGATGTTGGCGGATGCCGACGAAAGCTAGGCATTTTTATTGATTTCTATGTATTTTAAAGGTTTTTAATATTCTTAAGAACTTTTATCTTTAAATTATTATTATTAAATTATTTATTCCCTGGTGCTCACGTCTATTGACTGACTTTGAACATGGATATACCCAGGGATCACATTTTTAAAGTAATTTCGGATATAAGGTTAGGGAGTTTGGATGTCACGCATATACAGTCTGTTGAGGGCAAGAGGGGAGAGAGAGAGAGGTGGATGGAGGGAGAGGGAAGAAGGGGCAAGGGGGGAGAGAGAGGGAGGAGAGATAGTGGGGGCAAGGGAGGGGGTGGGG
>NW_015386274.1:803487-815063 GCF_001527695.2 Protobothrops mucrosquamatus | reverse complement strand
GAGCTCCTATGTTATGCTGCGTCATGCAGTGAGCCGTCTTCTCCACCTGCGTAACTGTTTCTGAGTAGGGAAGTCTCAAATCCTCCCTCCTCCACGTGCCCCCAGACGGAGGAGCGCAGCGGGGGCGTGATGAAGAATCCGGGGGCGGCAATAACCCAAGTTGCTGCGGACAACCATCACAGCACTTGCCAGGCAGGGTACTCTCCCCTCCTTCCAAACATTTTTCCCAATGTGGAAGCGTCTTTGGAGTAATAGCTGTTAAATTATCCACGCTCGAGGGTCTCAATGTTAGTGTTGATCTCTTTGTAGTTCTTATTGCTGCTCTCGTGATCCTGACGCTGTCGGCATGCCCGTCGTCACCCATCTCACAAGCATGCGTATTCTCAGGTGGGGGTCGGGGGTCGGTGTGGCCGTAGTTCTTATTGTGGGCGGTCCGGCTAGAGTAGTTACGTACCTCCCAAGCTCTTAATGTCAAATACGCGGGGCATAGGTCTATATGTCGGTTGATGGAAAATTCATCAGACAGCCAGGCCTCCTTGAGCAACCTACCATACTTAGTGGCGTCGTTGGAGATAACCTCCACTGTGTCAAAGCTAAATTTGTGGCCATGCTCCACCATATGAGTGAGGATCTGAGAGTATTGTTCTCCCCTTCTGATGGCCAGTCTATGTTCCTGGACTCTTGTTCTGACTCTTTTAGATGTTTCACCTACATAGTTGCTGGGGCAACCTTCACAGCTGATTTTATAAATCACCCCAGACTTCTCAGCAGCAGGGAGGGGGTCTTTCGGTCTCATAAGGCAAGAACGAAGAGTCCGGCTGGGCTTATGTGCTACCATGATACCATAAGGAGTCAACAGCCTAGCAGTGGCCTCAGAGACATTGCTGACATAGGGAAGGGTAACACGTGTCGTTTGGGAAGGGGGTTGTCTCACCTGTTCGTTGTTAGAGGGTCTAGAATAGATACCATAGCGCTTAATAAACCTGGCAGGGTACCCATTCTGCCTACAGATGCGGAAAAGATATCTTCTTTCCTGCGCCCTAGCTTTGGTTGAATTGCAATGTGAGTCAACCCTTTTAAAAAGGGTCCTAACACAGCTGATTTTGTGAGCCACTGGGTGATTGCTATGGTAGTGCAAAATCCTATCCGTGTATGTGGGTTTACGGTACACCATGGTCTTCAGGGTCCCATCAGGTTGGCGATGGACCAGGACATCTAAAAATGCCAACTTTCCCTGATGCTCTTCCTCATCCGTAAACTGTATATCGACACACACGGAATTCAGTGTATTCACAAAATTAGTTTTATGACTCCTCTTAATGACGACAAAGGTGTCGTCAACGTAGCGTGCCCAGAACTTGGGACGGTATCTGGCCATCGCCACGCGTTCCAATTGTTGCAATACGGCTTCGGCTATGACGCTGGAAATAGGGGAGCCCATGGGAGTGCCTTTAACCTGCTCATACGTATTCCCTTGGAACGTAAAAAAGGTTTTAAGGCATAACCCCAACAGATCTATAAGGTCTTCCGGACGGAGGGAATCTTGGAATGACCCAAGTCCTCTATAATGGAGGAGATCTCTGATGGTACTGATGGCAAGATCTTGAGGGATGGAGGTAAAGAGAGAGATGACATCGAAAGATACCATCATTTCATCTTCCTCCATCCTCAAAGTGCCAATCCTGCAAAGAAACTCCTCAGCAGATCTTTCAATGGTGTCACTGCCATCAACCAAGTGGCTTATACGGTGGCTAAGCCATCTGGCCAAACCTGAACTAGGGGTGTTCTTGAAAGATACAATGGGTCGAAGAGGAACACCCTCTTTGTGGATCTTGGGGAGTCCATAAAACCTAGCCATAGCGGTGTCAGAAGGTCTTATTTTTGCGAGGATGCTGTCATCAATCCTCTTATTACGTTTAAGGTTGTTGAGAGTCTTATTAATGCGGTTCCTAAGGGACACCATGGGGTCACTTTTTACCACTCTGTAGGCTGTTGTATCGCTGAGTAACTCCATTGCCTTAGGCTGACAGGGTGTTCAGGGAGCGCTCATTCTCTTCCCCTGTCTCTTGTAGCTAACAAAGTAAGAAAGAGCCTGTGGCATAAGGGACTAATGCTTCTGCTTAGCTTTCGATGGCCTAAAACTGCCATCATCGTCAGGGTATAATCAGGATGCTGGGAGAGCTTGCTTATAAATACAGTCATGTCTGTGCACGGCTCCTAGATCTCATGACAGGTCCCGGCAGGCCAATCCTGGCCTCATCTGCAAACTGAGTTAATTCTTCCTTACCTCCTTTACCTACATGTGTGTTGCCGCTCTCCTCCCCCCTTTTTTGTGTCCGTATCTCAGGTGGGCGTCCTCTGCTTTCCCAGGCTGGAACGCGCCTCCCGTCCTTGGGCTGATTCACCCTTTCACGATCCTTGGGGGCCATTCCATCTCCACCCCTTTGATGTTTATCATGATTACCCCCACTTTCCCTTCGGTGAAGTCCAGTCCTAGGGATCCTGCATCCACTCACAACCTCCACTGTGTTCTTTCCTTCCATTTCACTGATACCAGTCCTAGGGATCCTGCATCCACTCACAACCTCCACTGTGTTCTTTCCTTCCATTTCACTGATACCCGTGCCGTTCCTACCTCTGATGGGGATCTTCCTCCCGTCCCTCCCACCAACCCCCAACCCATCACACAGATCAGTCCGTAGGTTCCGTTGTCAAATCTCCATTTCTATGTAAACAATAGAATATTGCCCCTGCTGATGTTTTCTCCAACACTGGGAGTGAAATGTATGGAAAAAATGCTTTCACTATGAACAACTTTTCAAACGTCTCACTCAATATATGGAGGTTGTGACATAAAGAAGGAACAGAAGGAATCAATCCCATGTTCTCTGTGCATTGTCAGTCATGCATGAGTAAGATTATTTTTACTTTTCAACTGAAATTCATAATCAGGTCTAGACTTGCCATAAGCAAGATGAAGCCAAAGTAATCAAGCAAAAAGTAAACAATTTTCCACATGTCACAATCCATCTGTGCATTTTGTGTTCTTGGTGTAAGACTTTGATAAATTAATAAATATTCCATTATAAAGATAATGTGGGAAAGATGAAATACAGTAAAAAAGATCAAGAATTTTTCTAGTGATCTTTGCTCACCAGTTCAGCTGATAGAGGATAAATGGTCCAAAATCATTCAATGGGCTTCCATGACTGAAAGTAGATTTCAATCTTATGTCTTCAGTCTTTGGCTCCATAATACTGGCTCTCAAATTTAACACATATGAAGATGTAAAAACGACAAGAGCATGCTGCTTACACTCCCCAAGAATGTCCTATTACAGTGGACAAAAATAACTCCTATTATCTGAACTCAAGTCATTTCAGGCTATTTTAGGAGATTCATCTATACAATATAATTACTTATATTAAAATGCCTAAAATCAAAAAAGACGGGATCAAATGATCAGAAATGAAAGAAAATGGATGCATGGAATGCAATAAGGACAAAATGGATGACAATCTCACTTTTCTAGTGCAAACCTGCGTTTTTATTAAAGACATATTTTGGCAGGCCCATTCAAAAATACATTGTGCTCAGTAAAAATAAAAAAATCCCCATGCTGATATGTAAAAGTTAAACACAGAATAAGTTACCCCCCTTTTATTACATAAATAATAAAAATTATACAGGAATTAAAAATGGAATGCAAGCTTGAAAACAATCCATTATGATGCAACTACAATATGATATACTGTGTTCCATAAAGATTTGCAGATGGCTTATTAACATGGTATGAACTTTTTTCCAAATATTCAACACATCTGCAGTTAGTTTTAATGCAATGATTTACATAGTATTTCTATTAAAAGAAAGGACAGATTTTCGGTTTGTGCATCTGAGATTCTCTAAAAAAAGAAATAATTAATACATAATTTTAACCACATAAAACTGAAAAGCTACTTTCATAATTGGATGCTATCATAAAGCTATAAGGGTGTTCAAAAATAATTAACTCCCAATTTTATTCAACACATGTTATCAACCTGAAGATCTAAGCAGTCCTATATTTCCATATACATTAATAGTGAGCCAAAGCTATTTTTTCTTGCAGATACTTTTGGTATTTTTGTATTTCCAAAAGAATTTTAAACTGAGTCATCCAACTATATTTAAGTGAATTATTTGCAACTATCACCATAATTTGTCTAAAACAACAGAGGTAACAAAAGTGAGAGACTTCCAATGACCTGAGAACCAGCATCTAATGCAATTAAATATTAGAAAGCCTTCTCTGCTAAAACACATTAATATAATGCACTCTTTTCAATCTGGTGTTCTATATTTATAATGGAATGCTTTCCCACTATTTCCAGTCAGAATGAGTACGCTAGTTGGGAATCCTATCAACTGTAGTCACACATTTAGAAAGTGCCTAATTGTAGAAATCTGAAATAATCCTTTCTCTGCTTTTAGAATTAGTGTTGATTTACCAGGGCATTGCATTTTCACAAATAGTTGTTTCCTGCATTTTCAGAAAAAGATGATGAACCTTGCTCATCTGTGCATTACATTTTGCAAATAATTTTTATATAAACCAATTTATTAGATTTATTTTTTAAGGAAAGCTGGAGACTTAAAACAAAAAATTCTGCTCAGATCTAATAATGATTGATTCAAAATGGAACCTATTTATCTTCAAAGGAGAAAAAACAAGTAACATAACAACTGAAATAAATGTAAAATGAAGGAATATATAAGTGATGTGAAAATATGCTGAGCTGGTTTAAAATGAATTGGAAGCACTGTTCAATATCTGTAGCAAGCACCTAGTTTTACTGGACCCTTAGTTTACGAAAAGAATGAAGCAAGTCTCAAAATGCTAATGATCAAAATGCTGATCAAAAAAGGAAGTTGATTCACTAACAGCATTCTAGCAAAAGCAGGTTTTTAAAAACCATTGTTATACATTTGGCAACAATCATCTAACAAAAATGTCTGGCTGTGTAAACTTGATTTACGTTTATCAGAAATAGTAATAAAATGGTAATTTCATGGGTATCATATGAGAGTTTTTATCACTCATAACACTATTTTGAAGTGAACAGTTTCAACATTTTTCTATTGATTTAAAAAGAAACAAAACAGTACTGCTTATGTTAACTACTTTGAACAAGCATCAGACTTCCTATCCCCAGCCTTTAATTCTCCAATATAAATTACATCATGAAATTTTAGAAATTCTGCAATACAATATTTTTAAAAATTATATAAATGCCAGGATAAGCTCTTTTATGAGGCTCATAACAGTGGAATTAAGAAAATACACTAGGAAATAAAGAGTCATTATCAAGTTCATTTGTCTTGGAGACTATTATTTTTTATTAAAAATTATTGAGTATCAGTTATCAGAGGATAAAATAATGGCTTTTGTTGCAATCTGCTACAAATTCTCATGTACAAGCCAGCTTTATGACAAGTAAATGAGGAAGATGTTTTTTTTTAAATAGAGACACTTCTAGAATAGAAAATAATATCACAGTTTAATTTATCTTTTAAAGACTGCAAATAAGGGAAATAAAATCTTTTGAAAATTACTACATCCCATTTTCCTAAGCCTTCCTCAATGAAGGCTTCCTCAATGAAATATAATATATAAATTTGGCACAAAGAAATTCAGTACACTCTTGAGGAAATTCACTGCATGAAAACAATTTCTTAATACCAAACATAATCAACATTATATACAGCAAACACCAAACAAACAAATAAAAATAAAAAAAAACCTCAGTCACATTCTTAATCAAGAATGTTTAGACAGAAGTCAGTGTCATTTTTTTCCCTCACAGAACAACTTATATCATATATGCTAAATGACTTCCAAATAAATACTTCCAAATAAACACTTTTTCTCATATAATTCCTTTTGCAAATTTAAATTGTTTTATAAATAAGGGAACTTTTAAAAACATTTATTCTTCTTAGCTTGATTTTAAGATATTTTTGAAACAAAATTCCATTCAAGTTTCAATTGTAATTGAAATATGCAACATAAAAATAAACGCTGAATGTATTTAAGGCAATGGGGAAACAGTTACCAATGTGGATTATGAAATACTATTTCTTTGGGTGATATTTTAGAGAAAAATGGGCAATAGAAAATAGAATGTTTGCAAAATAAAAAGGAGATTTATTTTAAAAAATCATATGAAATATTAAATAATTTTTTCTCTTTAAGGATGCAACTTACCTTAGTTTTCCAAATTTCTATGGAAATAAAGGGAAAGCTGAGCTCAGTATATCTGAGAATTTAGAAACAGAGAAATGGGAAGCCTTGTGATATATAAAATTAAATATACAATATGTTAAACATGTGAAACCATCAACCCTTCCAGAGGTTAAAGCTACTAAATGTTTTTCAGAGAATGGCAAAAGTATCCATACCACAGTAATTCCTTTACTAACTTATTAATTACTCAAAATGTAATGAAAATGAGATTAAGGGATGGAAAATATCTTTTGATATTATTTATTATTTATACTAGAAAATATATGAAATATTATGCAACACTTCTCAATAGTGTGCACAAGATTCAGAAAGCAGAATTCCACTTTCAAAAATCTGTTCAACCATGCTTCCATACATTTCATTGGCAAACGGGGACTCTTCAAAATTATTAAGTAAAGCTTTTTGACATTTTTAAAATCTGCTGTCAATAAATTAGGTGCAAACATTTTTGTTTTCTTTTTCTAGGAAAAAGAAAATATACAACAAACCTTCCTGGGAAGAATGTGCAGTTATTGATATACACAACTATAATAGATTCTTTTGCTCCTATCAGAACACAATCACCTAAACTAGCTGCACTATCCTTATAAAAGTACAGAGAACAGCAATGTATTTACGTAATCTCAGTGAAGAAAAAAAAAGCTTAGATTTAATCATAGCTGAATGCATAATAGGCTTTGCTCTTCTTATAATGTTAAGAAATCTCCATTAGCCAATAATTTTTTTGGGGGGGCATCTTTGCATATTTACAAGTTTACATATATTACAAAACGTGGACACATAAACTAAGTATAGTGCAAAACCTTTGAAATGTTCTCTCTATTAACAGATCTGAATGTATACATTTTTTCATTTTCTAAAAGAAATAATTTTCTTTATGGAACACCCAAAAAATAAAATTCACACATTTCCAAATTTAAGCTTAAAAAGGGTACCCTTATCTGAAACATCTAGTAGTACAAATAGCAATTCTCTATATATCTAATTTACTACTAAATGTTTTCTGTTAGACATCTATGAATCAAAAGAGCTGTAAGCAGCCTTATAAATTGTGCAAATTACTAGCAAAGTAAGAAGTATTACTCTGTAAATTACATATAAGCCAAATAAAAACTATTTGCCACATTCAAACAGCACTATTTGAGTCTGGATATCTTTTTCTGGAAAATATAGCTAGGCAGCCAGAAATATTGGGAACATACACAGGAGGTGACTGTGTATTAAATTACAAAAACACCCTATGAATTAAACAAACATAATTGACTGCCTGAATCACCCTGTCATAGTTTGCACTGTGTTTTCCACAGTTATTAGCCATGAATTTTATATATTACTATAATGCCTATTTTCTATACAGCAAACTAGACATCAACAATCACCACTGAAAATTTTGGATTATCTAATGGGGTAAATACTGTGTTCAAAACTTTGAAATATAACATTTAAAAAAAACACATACATTTACCAGATTACATCTTTCCATTCATCTGTGTTATATAAGCATCACCATCTATATAATGTCCAGGTCAATTGTTATGGAGTTTATTCAATAATATATTGTATACATTTGAGAGTTAAAATGTATTGTTCTGACACTATTGTCTTCATTCTTTTTTCACTGACCAACTCCATACTGAATGAAAAATAAGTTTGAAATAATTTCCTGAGAATTTCTTATAAGCAAATAACTATTAGCTAGATTTAGAAGTCCATTTTAAAAATTCCTAAGATTTGATAAGAAATTAGAAAATATCATACACACTGGGTGAGTGAAACATGTTCACAGAACTATTCTCATAAGTGATATGGGGGGATTAAATTTCATTAGAAATGATTTTTCCCTTAAATATCAATATTATCTTTTTATAAAATCTTAGAAGCAAAATGGAAGTGCGACAGTCCTTCTTACACTTCTGTATTGTATTTTACTTTCTGTTTAGTCCTATTCCAAACAAAGTGCAGAGAACATATTAAGTTAAAACCTTATACCATGATTTACAGTGCTGTGTCATGCCAACTTTGGTTTGCCACTGGCATCTCTTGCTGTGGCTCTTTGGTCTTCACCCCATGTATTCAATGGAAGAGCATCTACTCTTCTTGCTATGGGTCGGTTTTCCTGGGTAGAAGATTGCAAGCACACCAGATGTCTACCTCCATAATGCAAATGCTTATTTCACATTGATATGAACAGGAAAGCTAAATATACATTGAGGGGAAGCAACACTGCTGTTCATATGATTTTATGTTTTTATGGTTTGAAGCTTTTAATCTATTACCCCAATCAAAATGTCTACAGCAAATCTTAGAAATTGTTTTACTTGTGGCATTATAATGGGATATATTCAGTGTTGTTGTTCAACTGACAAAAGGTTCTTTGAGTTCTTAAAAGCTTTTATCAGAAGAAAAGGGAGAAAGGGTGGGGATGAGAGCCACAAGGAAAAGCAACATAGCACATTTGATTTCTTTTATTGGATCATGAACCTCTCATCAGCAGAAGATCAGTAGATATAGCCCATATTACTGCATCTAGGATGGGAGTAAAAATCATATTGTTACAGTCACACTATTTAGTTCCCATTTATTATTAAGTATAATACTGCACTTAATATCACAAATGTATAAAAATATGGCAGATAGTGTCATAACAATACTTTAAGTGAATATCTTTTAAAAAAGACAATTATTTATTATATAAATATAGAGTCACACACACATAGCGCGCGCACACACATATATTTATAATAAAATATTCTTGATGTAATATATGTTAATTTTTGTAGAAATTACTGTAGCTGTTTTCACTTCAGAACAATGTTCCAAACAGCTCCAAATAATGTTATAACATAAAATGTGATATAACAATTAGACAATAAATAATATTACAAATCTTATCAAATATGGAAGTTTTAAAAACAAATAAACTAAAACTTTAAACCATATTAAGGATACAAATATATTACATAAACCTTATTTAGTTTTTTTTTAAATTTAGGCAGCAATATTTTTTAAAAGGGCATACGTCTAAATATTTTTTAAATTCTCCAATGTGTCAAAATAGCTTTCAGACAAATATGCATACTAAGCTGGAATGTAAGCTGAGAGAAAAGGGCATATAGTTCATTCTCCCTGAATTGCACATTCTTTTGCTATTATATTGTGTGAATGGCAATTTATAAAGTTCATTTCACTATACTATCCCTATTGATGTGGTAGTAGTAGCTACACATACTCTATTGCACACTCTTGTAAAGCTGCAAGTACAATCATTACTCCAATCACCAGCATCACCATATCCCTCGGTCAATCCCTGCAATATCACTTTCTTGGATATAATTACAAAGCCGTCTCCTTTAAATCATTCAGATTTGGCATTCGAGATCGGTTTGTTCGGTTATATATATGCCCGTTTTGCCCACTTTTCGAAGCCATCTGATCCGAGTATGATGATGTCTCACTGGCACTTGTGTTCCCTGGGGAAACGTGCCAGCTTGGTTCCATCTGGCTTGGGAGCTGAAGAGCTGCTCTGCCTTTTGATTGGGATTCTTGACGTAGGTTGCTGCTGCTGGTAGTGGAAGCTTGACTCATAGGATAAATTCGAACTTCAGAAAAAGAAGTTTTAGCTGGCTGATTTGGTAAAGGCTGGAATCGGGGTTCAGAAGGAATCGAATGGTTTGAGGAGGAGGAGGAAGAAAGATGCAACAGCTTGCGTAAGGATTTTAGAGGCTGACTCTGAAAGACAGAAAGTAGAAAACGGGTGTCTCTTGTTATTTATTTCCACCTCTGTTCTTCCCTCCTGCCCTTTTTATTTTCTTTACTTTTGTTAAGCACTAAAGTATTTTGCATATTATCATTACACACTAAACTGTCAATTATTCAATAATTTGGGTTGTAATCTTTAAGTGGTCACGGACAATTGGAGTTCTTGGAATTCACTGCAAGCTAGAAGTAGAGAAACTACAAAGTAATGGATAGGATTGATTTCTAGAAATATAAGCAAAATTGTAAAAAATAAAAAAGGGTAGCCTCTGGGTGACATGAGTTCCACACTGCTTTGTATAATAAACACAGCCCAAAATTTGGGCAGGGAGGGGATACGCATTTGCTTTCTGATTTAGAAAATTGTTAAGAAACAAAAAGAGTCTCAATTCTCCCAGTTATCATTTGTAACTTCTAAAACACTCTTTCATCACAATTTCTGTGTTCTCCCTATTTTGAGAGGCAATCTCTTGCCTGTCATGTAAAGCCTGGTAGGCCCCTTAAACTAATGAAAGTTGCACATACTAGCATTGGCTGACATACTAAGTGCCTATTAAAAAGATACTAAATAATGTTAAAGTTGAGTTGGTTTGGAAATTTAAGATGGGTTGTATAGCTGTTTGTTCAGATCAGTGGTTATTGAACTGTTTCACCTAATTACTTCTTTTCCTGGTCTCAAATAATGTCATTTCCCCACAAAGCAACCAGATTCTGTTGTTTAACAGTGTCTTGGAAGCTGCAACCTCAAACCTTTGATTCACAAACAAGCAATTACAAATTACTTCATTACTTCCAGAACATGACCAAATTATCCTTTGGAGGTAATTATTCTCAGTTAAAAAACTATAGGTAGTCCTTGACTTACTGTCCATAACTGAGCCCAGAAATACGGTCATAAAACATTGTGTTTGTAAGCCGAGGCACTACATCACCTGAAGTAATTTTCTAGCCTTTTTCACAATAGTCATTAAGTGAATGTGGCAGTTGTTAAGAAAAACCATTTATTTGAAGTGACGTGTTTTGCCAGAAACTGGCAAAAAACATTGCAAATCCCAGTTCTTGACTGTGTACTAACCATAATGACATGTGGTCCTATGATTGTGGCGTGACCATTTATGATGGCTGGGGGTGCTTTATGACCGTAAAGCACCCAGTCTATGGCAATTGCAAATTTGAACAGTCATAAAAGGATTGATTGTTAAATAAGGATTATTTGTATTGGTTTATGTAGTGCAGGATCCAATCTGGGTCGGACACCAGGACCAGAGATTTAGTCTTCCAAGCTTTTGGACTCATGCTGGAGCCAATCCTCAAAGAACTTCTCTTTGAGGTAGAGGGGTTGAAAATTAATAAAGATAAAACCAAAATGTTAGTGAAAAATATTACTGAAAAACAAAAAAAAGAACTGGTGGGAAAATTAGATATACAGATTGTGAAAAAGGTAAAATATTTAGGGATCCACCTGACAGCAAGATGTACAACAATTAAAGAGGATAATTATTATAAATTGAAAAGACAAATTGAAGTAGATTTG
>NW_015386274.1:790236-802185 GCF_001527695.2 Protobothrops mucrosquamatus | reverse complement strand
GGAGGGGAGAAGGAAGTAGGAAGGTTGGAGGAGAGAGTGGTGAAAGAGAAGAGGAGAGGAGAGGAAGAAGAGGGAAGTAGGGAAGAAAGAGAAGGAAGGGAGAAAGAAGGTAGAGAAGAAGGAGTGGGGATGCAGTAAAAGGGGAAATGGGCGAGCAACACCAAAAGTCATGTGCATGTATTTATTTCATTAAAAGTATGTTATATATAAGAATGTAAAAAGAATGTATGTTAATATCTGATAAATATCACAGTATATGTATGGGGGAGAGTTTGGAAAAAAAAAAAAGAACTTCTCTTTAGCAAAGTGTGTGCTTTGAGCTATTCTCTGTGTGGTATTTATATGGAGCCTGGTTGTGTGTGGCTTGGGGTGTTGAGGGTGGCTATTAAATTGTTGGTTATTGTTTCCGTGTGCTGTCAAGCTCTCGCCTCCTAAATACTTGATAAGCTAGTGGTAAATCAGCACTCCTGTTGACTGACGAGGAGTCCGTTTCCCAGGCTTCAATCACTTTCTTGGCTGTTTTTGTCTCTACTCGTCCAACAATCTTAGTAGCTGCAAAACTGAATGTATGTCCTTATTTGTTGCAATGTTGTTTATGTAGTAGCTGTATTATACTTGGTATACTGACTGTAATTATATTTTGCTGAAAGTTAAAAAGTTGATTTTAATCTTTCAGCTTTAAATAGATTAACATTAAATAACCTGAAGGCTTACCTTCAGCCACACAAATTTGTTTGAAAGTTAATATCTCCAACCCACTCATTTGTTCACTACTATGAACAGTCAGATTACTGCATATCACTAACAATACATCTTTTCAACTGGTTCAGTTTTTTTAAGAATGAATTACCCAGAGATGTGCATCCAAGTCATAGCACAAGGACTTCAAAATATCCTGCAGCAGAATGCCTGTCTTCACTGATTTTTATTAATACTCTTTATTGCTACATTTGTTTTGTCTTGCGAGCCACCTTGACTGAAATATTTTAAGTAAATAAATAATATGAGCACATGGTTGGAACAATGCTTTGTTGCTGCTCAAGAAAAAGTGAGGGATAATTCTTATTTATCAACTTTATACTGAACTTAAGGCAGGTGATAATTCTATCTGCTCCACTGGTGTATGTTAATGGGTAGATGGTTACATTACCCTGTAAAATATACCTCACAGTACTGTTAAAGGTGCAACACTGAAATTGCTTCTTTTGCCAATCTGATCAAAGCACCAAGACTCTGTGGACACTGCTGGTAAAAACTTTTAAATCGATGTATAAAAAAATTCCAATGTAGTTCTGGGTTAATGACTTAATAGTTAAGCAGCACTTGTGATGATTTCAGTTTGAGATCCCAAGAATAAAAGTTCAAAGCTACTCTGTATTGTAACTTAGAACAACTATTCACCTGCCAAATGACTTAAAATGAAATGAAGCAATAGTTAAACTTACATGCCCTTGAATTTCTGTCATCTTTTCAGAATGCCAATCCTTCTGCCTGCTGGCTGGATGATTAGACGAGTGAATAGCTTTTTGTATTGCCAAAAGATCCTGATTGTCGCTTCCAGGCATCTGTAACATGGAACAATATCAATTCATTAATTCTTGGAAACAAATATCCTAAATTAAACCCTATCTCCCACTTCTCCCTGCTTCTCAGATCAAAGCAATGCAAGTGAACCCATTATTGCTATGCCCTTTTAAGATCTCTATATTGATAATTATATTTGTAGATGCCATGCATATTTTTATAACCTCCACCCTTAAGGCATTCACATGCTGTTAGTCAAATACTGCAAAAGAGAGAGAGCAGTTAAGCGTAGTGCTCTGTTTCACCCTCATTTTCAGGACATTACATATTGCTTTTAAGTTCATGAGCCATTTCCACAAAAACTATGTTTTTTTGCTAAGGAGAAAGATAACCAGTCATCAATTACTTTGGCAGTACCTTTATAAGGAAGAGTATTTCCCTTATCAAAGAAATAAGATTTAGCTTAACGTTTATTTATTAGTTAGAGAAACTGCTAAATAATGCAACATGCCAGCCTCAGAGAAAAACTTTGGCTGAATGTATCTTCTGAACAGTTTAGTCGTCCAAAGGGAGGTAGGCGATTGCTGGCTAAGACTCCTTTCTCAGCAAATAAAATTTAGGATTAAAAATTGTTAATCCATTAAATGTAGGGGGATTAGCTTTTATTTTACCAACAACATGCAGTTGGATAATTGATTATAGAGAAAATAAAGGCTTTTGAAAGTGTTCTATATCCAATGAAATTCAACTATGGCTAATACATCGTGTCTTCCTTTTATTTAGATAAAGGAAAGCAGTAAGGTTTATAAATAAAAATATTCCAATTGAAAAAAATAATTTCATACTATGGCTAATTACAAAAGAAGTTGTCTTTTATGTTTTATTAGATGTTTATTTATAATCCTGATGATAATATTGTTCATAATATTATATTTTCTTGAAATTTGGAGGAAAAAACCCCAGGTTCCCTGAATTTGTGGAATTGGCTCAAAATACTTAATTTGCGTGGAGAGTTTGATCCCGAGAAAAAAAATTGTACCCACACACACGCACACACTATAGTGGTAAGTAAAATAGATGTACTGTAGCAGGTTTTTTCAGTGCTATCATTTTTTAAAAGTTAATACCATAGGTAGAGGGACTACAGGATTCTTTTTCAAAGAAGAGCTATGCTTTAAATGATTCTTTGAAATAAAAAGAGGAAAGAGAGATTTCTTGATGCTTGGATTCTCCATCTTGGTAGATTCTGTCTGCAATATAAGATACAAAAACAAATTGCACAAATAATTCTAATTCAGGAGAGCTACCCTTGTCTTTTATTTGTTGAATTATACACGAAAGCTTCAATGATCACAGATGTTTAATCTAACTTTTTATAATTATGTCAAGATAAGACTAATTGCTCTGCTGAATAAGAAAAAGCTTTTGGAAGAAATAATTTAAGCTTAACTGCCCATGCAATATGCTTTAAGAATGTGCCTATCAAATGTATATATTTACTAAGTTTAGAATAAATACATTACTTTGTGTGGTTTAAGTTTTGCGTATGAACTATGACTATGGCTATTATAAAAATATCCCAAATTTTCATAAACAATAGGCAATTAAGTCCATATGTATCAATTTACTTCGACAACATTGGTTTTGTATAATTTTTGTTGAAGTTTGAAATGCAGCAAATCTGGAGAGAAACTGAGAAAATAACATATAAATGCAATTTAAAAAAAAATTATCTGGGTTCATAAAAACTATTTTCCCTCAATGGAAATGCAAACTTAAAGCTATATTTTTCAAAAGGCTGATTAGAAAATAAGACTTATTCAATACATGGGTCTTACTTAGGAATAAACATATAAAGAATTTCAGAAAAATGTATGCAGTAATTAAATGATATAGGAAGAAAACTAAGAAGTTCTTAAAAGATTTATCTGCTGGCAATAAAAAAATCTGATGCCCTTCATCTCTAACTCCCAAATCTTCATTGTAAATCAATACATTTAAAAATAATAGATAAAATGTTTTTTCTACTTAGTACAGTACTTGTTTACTATTTACTTATTATTTACCTATATCAATTTATAGAGACACCTGTCTCACAATCACAATTATTTCCTATATCCTACATGAATGGAGAAAAGAGGAAGGGATATTAACATGAAGTAAACTGGTGAAAAGATCATTTTTAAATAATAGTTGCTCTTTTTTTAATCATTGTTTAAATAGTTAATATGCTTCTTTGAAAGCACTGTTATCCTAAAAGGATAGATACAAATAATTGCAGCAAACCAACTTTCAAGGAGAAAGGCTCCATAGTACTTATTATTAAATTCATTCAAAATCCCAAAACTTTTCAGAATTTTATTCATGGCTACAGCATGGGATTTTTGTTTCTTAAATTCTTTATGGCAATAAAGATGGCTTCTTCTCCCTTTATTTCCCCATCTTATATCAATATATATGAACCCTATATCAGTTAACCCAACCCATGTTTCTGATGAAGTGAGCTGTAGCTCACGAAAGCTAACATCTTGTAATAACATTTCTTAGTCTTAAATAGTGCTACCAGACTCTTGGGATATTGAGCTCTATAAGTAACTAAAGTTGAACTTTATTTTAAATGAACAATCAAACATTTCACTGGCTACCTTAAGCTCTTTATATCAGGAATCTCAAACGGTGAGAAACAAGATGAGAGCATTAGCTTGGCCTTCCCTGTCTCATCATGGAGAAAATCTGTTTGTCATCATTAGGAGCAAAAAATTTCTCAGTATTACATAATCAATCAATCAATCAATCAATCAAACAAACAAACAAACAAACAATCCCTGTCCTACGTTTCAGTAATCAGCTTCTCTTTTAAATACAACTTTTTTCGGATGGAGCTGAGAACCAACAGGCCTACAGAGATAGCTATTATGTAAGAACCTTCTCTAACTTAAAAAGCAGTAGAATCCTTCTCTGGACTGTAGTAAATGGTAAAATTATTACTAACAAATAACAGCAGTCGGTAGGCTGTATAGAGAGGTGAAATGGGGGGAAAGTGGCAAATACTTCCTCTAGACCACAAAGGGTTTGACACAGCGATCAGTCCCATTCTCTCCCAAAAAAAACATTTGGCACTACAGATTTGGCAGAACCTACTTTCTATTTGCTTGGCTTCTAGCTATCTATCAAGAAAATCAGACTTCCGGTTCCGGTTCGTGGCGACTCCGGTCGTGTGAAGAGACTTGTCTCTCCACCGGCTGTGTTTTCTTCGCCGGTAGACCCCCTAGTGGGTCAAAAGTTGCTCTGGAGGGGCGACCACCGAGGAGGAGGCTTGCTGGTGACTGCGAGAGGGCGGCAGCTTCTTCCGCGGCTCCATCTAACTCCTTAGGGCCGACGGAGCAAAGATCGTCCTGCAAGATGGCCGATTCCTTAGCTGCACCAGCCGAAAGTTACAGGTACATCTAAGCATGAAAGACCCACCGCGGATGATCCGGGTGAGACCTCTCCTTCTCCTCTCTTCACCCTACTTGATTTTTTGCCTGTAAAAGCTCTGTTGGAATTAATTCCCTGCCTTGAAAGAGTAGCGTTTGTATGCGTGGGAAGAAAGGCGTCTGAATAAAAAGACAGAACAAGTAATTTCAATGACTATATTTTACTTTCATTTACTTTGGGGTACAAAAAAAATTTTTTTTAGAGCTTTACTATCACTTTAAACTGGAAGAATATTTTTTCCCATCTTTTCCTTTAAAAGAGAGAGAAAAGGAAAAAAATGGTGTCTGGGAAAGATTTTGTAACCTACTGAGGATATCTTGTGGCGAAAAGTTAATATTGCAATTATCTGTTTTTCTTTGGAGATGAGGTGGGCTTGACCTTCAAACTATTCTTGAAGAGAAAAGATAAGCTGATCCAGCTGTGGGAAATTGTGGAGGTGGATATTGTTTATATATAGCCTCCACTAAACGATAAAAGGGACTCTCTTCAATTACTACTAAAATGGAGAAACCTTATTTACAACTAAACTGTAAACTTATAGTGGAAAAAATTTATGAAGCTATTGAATAAGTATGCGCTAAAATGAAAGAGATTATTACAGAAATAAGAGCCAGAAGCCTTACTCCAAATTTTCCAAACCTTCAAACTGATCTCCAGACCTCATCTGACTATGCTATAAATCAAAATATACCAGAAGAAGAACTAATTGAGATTAAAAAGGAATCTATTCTACCTTATAAGCACTCCATCCATATTCTCGAGGATCAAAAAAACAAAGATTGAGACTGGAACTTTTGAAGCAATGAGGGTTTAATGACAAAAGAGCCACACGCCCATTACAGAGGACGGGGTGTTTTCTATTGACTCAAATGATATTACAAGCGACAAAGGGAGATTTACTTGCGGAGACAGAAGCTTTGTTATGGAAACCGACTTGGCACAAAAAGAAAGCCAGAATAAGACTGAAAAGAGAAATTTAAAACTATATGTAATGGATTAAAAGGCACTGTAGAAATATGGATTGATTTAAGGTTTAAGAGTTAGAAGCGAGAGAAAAATTGGTGATTACTAGAATATATAGGTTAAATAGATTAAGAATGTATTTTTTGGAATAATAGGTTTATTTGTATGAAAACTATTTTGTAATGGAATGAATGAAAATGGAAGAGGTTTTATAATGATTTGGATTGATTTAATAATTAATTGAGTATGTTAATTTAGTAAGATGATGCTTTGTGTAATAATATGGGTGTTTCTAGATATGATAACTATTTGGACGAGATTTGAATTTTGCCTAATGGACTGAAATGGTTTGAGGTTTGGTATTATTTTGTTTTGTTATAGAGGTAGACTGATTGATAGATGGTATATGTATAGGGTAGAGTTATATTTTATTTTAATTAGGATAAATATCGAGTAATGGAAGAAGAAATAAGAGAGATTTGTGATAAAATTAAAGATTTAGGAGATTAAGAACTAGAATACATCTGGAAGGAATACCCGAAGTGATAATATGTTTATTTAAGGTTAAAGTGGATTATGGTAATTGTAAATTAATAAAGTTTAAAAACAGGATTAGGATTTATAGAAATTTAATGTAGAAATTGATTATTTTAAATATATTATATTATCTGAGGGAAATAGAGAGGGAATATTTAATATATTTACTTGGATTATTTTATATGGATTTATTGTTGGATATTTGACCACCCCAGCACCACAGTGTGTCCTGAGCACTTTGTTATAAGAGTTAAAAAAACTAATAAAATTTGTTTTAAAAAAAAGAAAGAAAATCAGCTGACACCAATTGCTTCATTATTTATTTAATATTTAATTTTATTCATAGGAGGTCATAGAAATGTATTCCTCATGTTAGGGGCTAAGCAAGTAGGATTGTCCAGAAATTTCACAATAATCTTCAAATCCTTTATATTTGCCAAATCTGGTAGCTGATACCTCAATAACCAAGTTGTTTTTCTCTGTGGAAGACTAAAGTAGTTAAGCAAAATGTTATAGAAAACATAAGCTACTTACTGACTGAGATTTCTTCTTTTTCTTTTTTATTGCCCTGAAAAAACTTTGTTTTTCTTTATCCTTTAGCTGTTCAGAATGAGTATCATCAGCACTTTTCCTTAATGTGGAGAAAAAAAACCCCTTATATGTAGATATAATAAACTTTAGTATAATGAATTACATAGTGCACAATCTTATAGAAAGCTAATACATATGCATGAAAAATCTCCTCCCCATCAGCAGTGGGCTTGCTATTTTGAGGCTTCTCACAGTGATAGGTATGGTTTGATGAATCATACATTTTGATATGTGCTCTGATTCATAGCCATTAGAAGTCAAAGGAATTGTTAAATTTCCCAAATGCCAAGCTAATTGGTTAACATCCCAGAATTACAAAATCTCCTCCTTCAAGAAAAGAACATATTCTTGTGTCAAGCCCCATGTAGCTGGCAAACTAAGAAAGCAAGAATGCCCAGATTTTAGGAAAGCATCTTTAATGCTGTTTCAGAAAAAATAAAGTAGAATCTTGAAAACCCTAACTCTTGTGTGCTTAGGATGTAAAAAATATGACATTACTATAAAATGAAAGAAAAATTGTGCCTAGCTGATTTTATTTTGGGTAAGCTTATAAGAGGTCCGAGGATATCCCAGATTCTGAAAATCTAGTGCCGTGGTGGCGAACCTATGGCACGCATGCCACAGGTGGCAGGCAGAGCCCTCTCTGTGGCCACGCGCACCGTCGTCCCAGTCCTGGGCCTTCAGCTCAGTTTTATAAAACCTTTTCGCTTTAGATCTCCGCCGCCGTATGCACACAAAAAAAAGGTTCAATCAATCAATCAATTTCAACTTCTCGCGGGGAAAAAAAGATCTTGCAAAGTTGGGATTGATTGAACTTTTTAGTCCCACCTAGTCTGCCGTTACCACCGCAGCCACACCCACCCAATGGGCCACGCCCACCCAGCACCCAACCATACATAAGTGGTTTTGGGTTGCAGTTTGGGCACTCAGTCTCTAAAAGGTTCGCCATCACTGATCTAGTGTATAACCTCCAGAAGATAATGCTAGGCTAGAAAGCATCCTTAATAATAAAAAGGTCTGTTAAAAATGTCATAATTCCATTTGGTGAGCAAAGCTTGTAAAAATAGAATGCCTAGGGCAAGAGGCTGCCTGGAAATTGCAGAAGATATTACAGTAGCATGGCTCTTGAGACAAAGTTGAAGCATCAACCTGAACAATGAAGACACAAATGGGATCAGGACAATGAATACATTTGGATACAAAATAACTCCATTTTCAGTCAACTTGTTCAGACTTGACTTGAAAAGGGATGTTCTTAGCAAGCTGAATCAGCTGGGTATATTGTGCTCACAAATTTGGGAGTCTAACAGCAATAATAAAAAGACAAAATAAAAAACATTCAATAAGAAACAAGAAAAAATGATTCCAATCTAAAAACAACACCCATACAGTTACACAACTCCCTGGGCTCTAACCTTATATCTCAGTGCTTGGGGGAAAAGTAATCTCTTAATAGCTTTCTGGAAAGTTAAGAAAGTGAGGCCCTGCTGGATATCAAGGTAGTCTACTGGACAGGACTGCTATGGAAAAGGTATGCTTGCTAAGTCCCACTAGATCACATCATTTGAGGGAAGGGACCTGGAGTGTGCCCACTCTAGACGAAGTCCGAGTCTCCCTTCTCAAGCATATATGTGTGCATCAAAAGCTTGCCTGTGAAATAACAATAACGAGTCTTTGCAGGCTATGAGTCTTGTGCCATAGAAAAAGAGAATAAATGTTGATCTCATCATGGTCCCAATGAATATGTAGATTAAAAATCTCAAGTCAATCCACCACTGGAATAATTAGTAAATGCAAGGTGGAAGGCTGATACATAATATAAGTTGGCCATCAATTATATTTCAATTAAGTTTGGAAGGTAGATAGATTTAAAGATACAATTGATCTTCATGAAATAGGAAACTCAATAAAATTCCCAGAATCTATTAAACCCTGTTGGCAATTTCTGATTCCAATCCAAATTTTCAGTTTGTGACTACTGGATGAATTAATCATCTTAAATGAATTAATCAATAAGAAATTAGGAAATGTTACTTTGTTTCTATATTAACTTTTCTACTTCTATATAAACTAACTGTGGTTTACCTTTTATAAAGAAACTTACTTACCAGGAATCAAAAGCAGTTTGTCTCTTTGAATGGCTTGTTAAACTGCTTTCTGCAGGCAGTGCAGGTATTCTGTTTGAGGCACTATTGTCTAGAAATGTTCCTTCTGGGCGTGGTGATGGGACTACAAGAAGAAATATAAGGTTACACTGTATACATCCTCAATTATCTCTTTTTAAAAACCCAATAAGATGGTACATATTCATGCTTGGCAGAAGATTATATAGTTTACTCAACCTGTGACATTAAAATTTGTTTCTGTTTATTTCAATGTTGGGTTATGAATCATAATATTCTATCAGTATTGAAAAAAGAACAAAGGTCTAAAAGAAATTTGATTTCTGTAGTGTAATAGAGGAGTCTTAGTACATTAAGTTACCTTAGTGACTTAAGGCTTAAGTTGGAGAAAAATTATAGCAATTCATGTTCTGATAACTTTTTGTTTCAATCCATGTATAATGTATTATATGCATAGATATCAATGAAGATGATCTGGTTGTTGAATATACTCTAACTAGAATGGAGAACTATTTATTTTAATCTTATTCATCTCAGATTTGAACTCTTGCTATTTAACTTTACATAAAGGATGTTTTAAAGCTCAAGGATGTTTTCTAGAAAATTAATCATCATTGCTTTGCCCTGTGAAACTAATTCCAGAGAAAGGAAATGACTGTAACCATCCTCTACTGTTATTTTTTTAAATGCCTATAAAACCTGAATTTCTCCAAATACAAAAGAATCACAATGAGAAGGCAAGAAGGTCAGTGCAAATGTATCAGAGTTTTCTGCTGAATAAAATAAATAAAATAAAATCAGATGCTGATTTATAGCAATAGTGTCAACGCTGCTAACATTGGATGTTCTTGCTTTGACAAAATATGCAGACCCAGCCAAAGTGAGAATTATAATTGAGTGGCAGCCCCCAAAGACTCACAAAAAGCTTCAGAGCTTTTTAGGTTTTGCCAACTTTTATCATCAATTCATCCCCTCCTTTGCCGAGATTGCCCTACCCCTTACAGAACTACTCAAAACAGGCAAAGGAGGAGGAAAACCACAACCGGACCAGCCACTTACATGGACTATGAGCTGTCAAACAGCTTTTGAGAATTTAAAAAGACTATTTGCTGCTGAACCGGTCCTAAAGCACCCCTGCCCAGGGGAACCCTTTGTAATCCAAGCTGACGCCAGTGACGTGACAGTCGGAGCTGTATTACTGCAAAAGAACAAAAGTGGAGTTCTACAACCCTGCGCCTACACCTCTAAAAAATTTACTGAAAGCGAAAGATGGGCAATCTGGGAGAAGGAGGCCTTCGCAATTAGGTGGGGGCTGTTAAACTGGTGACACTATCTAGAAGGGAGCAAGGTGCCATTTGAAGTATGGACACATCACAAAAATCTAGAAGCACTGAAAACTCCCCACAAATTGTCCCCAAAGCAAGTGCAGTGGGCACAGTACTTTAACCGCTTCAACTTCACTGTAAACTACATACCGGGAGGAAAAAACTTCCTAGCTGATGCACTATCCCGATTACCCCAGTACAAAAGCGAACGCGAGGAGGTTAACGAGGCAATTATCTCCAACCCACAAACTGCCGCTCAACTCACGCCTCGCAGGTTCCCTAATCCTGATGACCCTGGGGTAAAGAAAATAAAAGAGGAGCTCCTCACCGATCAATGGTTCAAAGATAATCAAACCTCCCTAACATGCAGGGATGGTTTGGCTTACAAGGAGGGGAAACTGTATCTGCCTGAAGCTCTCCGTCTTAGTGCTCTCAAACACAGCCATGACGTAAAACAAGATATTTAAAATACTCTACACCTCATCCGCCGGCAATTCTGGTGGCCGTGTGTAAAACGAGATGTGGAAAACTATGTCAGGAGTTGTACTATATGTGCCACAATGAAAAGAATTCCAGGGAAACCCCCTGGGCTACTGCAACCAGTGGCAGACCCCTCTCAACCATGGGAAGAAATAGCTATGGACTTTATAGTAGATCTACCTGAAAGTGGGGGAAATACTGTCATCTGGACTGTGATAGACTTGATCTCGAAGCAGGCTCATTTCATCACCTGCAAAGGACTCCCATCTGCCCAATGACTGACTAAATTGTTCCTGAAACATATCTACCAGCTCCATGGCACCCCTAAGTGAATAATTTCAAACAGAGGGGTGCAGTTCACAGCAAAATTTTGGAAGAGTTTTCTTAAATTAATTGGATCATCTCAAGGCTTATCATCTGCTTTTCATCCAGCTACCAATGTGGCTGCAGAATCCACCAACAAAATGGTGGAGCAATATCTCAGATGCTACGTTTCCTACCAACAGACAAACTGGACTGACCTCCTCCCTTTCGCCGAGGTGGTTTACAATAATTCTGTTCACAGCAGCACCAGCTACATGCCTTTCACAGTAGCCACAGGAAAAGAGTTCAGCCCAATACCTGAATACCCTCAGGTGCCTCCCAGACACTTGATCAGTGGGTGAGGGGGTGGGAAGAAGTTTGGAGAAACACGAAAACTGCGGTTAAAAAAGAGAGACCTATAAAAAGCATGATGTGTTGGAGAAATCCAAATTACCAGACTCCTGGATAGATGCCATCATATCTCTTATCCCAAAAGAAGGCACAGACCCCAAACAGATTAAAAATTATAGGCCAATCTCGCTGTTAAATACAGATTATAAAATTTTTACTAACATAATGGCTGAAAGATTAAAGTTAATTTTACAAAATATAATACATCCAGACCA
>NW_015386274.1:780387-788851 GCF_001527695.2 Protobothrops mucrosquamatus | reverse complement strand
ACATAGACCCGAAGTGTTGGAAATGTAAAATTAAAGAAGGAACATTTTATCACATGTGGTGGCTGTGCCCCAAAGTAAAAAATTATTGGGAGCGGATAAGAGATTGGATACAGGAGATAACTGAGATACAAATGGATTTCAAACCAGAAATATTTCTTTTGGGCATAATAAATTTAAAGATGGAAAAACAACTCCAACATATCATTATACACATATTGACTGCAGCCCGTATAGCATATGCGCAATGTTGGAAGAGTGAAAATATTCCCACAAATGATATGATTATGTATAAAATTTTGGAATGCGCAGAAATGAACAAACTTACGTTAGAACTAAAAGATAAGGAGACGTCAGAATTTTATGAAATTTGGAATAAATGTTATAATTGGCTAGAATAGAGAAAGAAAAAGATATAATTATTGATGTATATAAAATGTAAATAAGATGTAAAGAACATTTAAAATGTAAAGCACTGTTCTGTTAGAAGAAAAGATTTATGTTTCTTGGGGCCTTTCCCCATCGAAAGGATCATCAACCCTGTCACAGTAGAATTAAAACTCCCTAGGCTTTTAGGGAGGATTCACTCTGTCTTCCATTGCAGCTTGTTGAAACCTTGTCGGGGCTCCACTTTAAGACCTCCCCCTAAGAAGGCACCCGGGCCCCTCGTAGTAGCGGGTCAGAATCACTATGAAGTGAAACGTATTCTCGACTCTAGAATTTTTAAAGGGAAATTGCAGTACCTAGTACAATGGAAGGGGAACTTGCTGTCCGAAGCTACTTGGGTGAAATCTAGCGATGTGAAGGCTGGCCGACTCATCAAAAAGTTTCATGAGAAAAACCCCAACAAACCAAGAGATAATCCCTGACATATGCTTTTGTTTACATACAGGACCTATCCTTTTTGTAAGGGGGGCGGATGTCAACGTTGCTAACATTGGATGTTCTTGGTTTGACAAAATATGCAGAGGTAGTCACTCTCTGTATAAGCTGTGTGGTATTTTAGAGTTAAATTAGATGATGCTGGGAGGGGAGGAGAAAGAATGTGTGTGGGGATTAATTATGATAAGAAAACTGCAGGCTACAGAATGGAAGGGAACCTTTGCCCTTCAAACTGATTGGAGAATGTGATTTATGACAGCAAATCAGGGGAGGGAAATATGCTGGCATAATATGTGCTGAGGGGAGGGGAATTCAGATCTTGGCATCCTCCATGCTGTGCCGACACTCTGTGACACGATTAAAGACTTTTTAGGATAAACAATGCCTGAAAGTTCTTTGAAGTGTTTGATTAGTCGGAACCATGACATCTAGCACTTAGACTTATATACTACTACATAGTACTTTTAGCGCTTCATAGTGCTTTACAGCATTCTCTAAGTGATTTACAGAGCCAGCATATTGCCCCCAACAATCTGGGTCTTCATTTTACCAACCTCGGAATGATGGAAGGCTGAGTCAACCTTGAGCTCGTCAGGATCGAACTGCTGGTTGTGGGCCCAAGATCAATAAGGCCCAATCATTATATATATTAGGGATTTGAAATATCATACCAACAGGAAATTCTTAGATGGTATCAAAATTAGATTAAACATTTGTCAATATGCAAAACTAGAAAACAAATCATTTTAACAATTCAGTCCTTCTACAATATCTTTCCATAAAAGTAATATAAATTTCTAAACTGAATTCAATAATAGATGCATATGTGGCTGAAGTGAAGATTTAGCAAAAAAATAATATACCAGTATCCTGCAGTCTTTGTATTGTACATTATATCATTTCCCTCTTTATTCACTGAATCTCTAGTTTTATATTCAGAATTTCATACCCTTAAGGTTAAGAATTAAAGTTATGCTTAAAATCCTACAAGCTAGTCTCCAGCAGTATGTGGATCGAGAACTTCCAGAAGTACAGGGAGGATTTCGAAGAGGCAGAAGAACTAGAGATCAAATTGCCAACATACGCTGGATCATGGAGAAAGCTAGGGAGTTCCAGAAAAACATCTGATTCATTGACTATGCTAAAGCCTTTGATTGTGTGGATCACAACAAATTGTGGCAAGTTCTTAAAGAGATGGGAGTACCAGACCATCTTATTTGTCTCTTGAGAAACCTATATGCGGGTCAAGAAGCAACAGTGAGAACTGGACACGGAACCACTGATTGGTTCAAAATTGGGAAAGGAGTCCGGCAAGGCTGTATTCTGTCGCCCTGCCTATTTAACTTATATGCAGAGCACATCATGAGAAAGGCAGGGCTAGATGAATCAAAAGTTGGAATTAAGATTGCCGGGAGAAATATCAACAACCTAAGATATGCAGATGATACCACTCTAATGGCAGAAAGTGAAGAGGAACTAAAGAGCCTCTTGATGTGGGTGAAGAAGGAGAGTACAAAAGTTGGCTTGTAACTCAACATTAAGAAAACCAAGATCATGGCATCCGGCCCTCTCAATTCCTGGCAAATAGATGGGGAAGAAATGGAGATAGTGACAGATTTTATCTTCCTGGGCTCCAAGATCACCACAGATGGGGACTGCAGCCAAGAAATTAAAAGACGCTTGCTCCTGGGCAGGAAAGCTATAGCAAATCTAGACAGCATACTAAAAAGCAGAGACATCACCCTGCCATCAAAAGTACGTATAGTCAAGGCCATGGTTTTCCCAGTTGCAATGTATGGCTGTGAAAGTTGGACCATAAGAAAGGCTGAGCGCAAAATAATTGAGGCCTTTGAACTATGGTGCTGGAGAAGACTCCTGAGAGTCCCCTGGACTGCAAGGCTATCAAACCGGTCAGTCCTAGAGATCAACCCTGACTGCTCTTTAGAAGGCCAGATCCTGAAGTTGAAACTCAAGTACTTTGGCCACTTAATTAGAAGGAAGGACTCACTGGAGAAGAGCCTAATGCTGGGAAAGATTGAGGGCAATAGAAGGGGACGACAGAGAATGAGGTGGCTGGATGGAGTCACTGAAGCAGTAGGCGTGAGCTTAAATGGACTCCAGAAGATGGTAGAAGACAGGAAGGCCTGGAGGAACGTTGTCCATGGGGTCGTGATGGGTCATACACGACTTTGCAACTAACAACAGCAACAAAGAATATAGTCAGTGGAATTAATAAATTTTAGATAGTGACCTAAATCACATAGTTAAATTGAACCTTAACTATTCTAAGCCTCAGTCATAGGCTAGCCAGTCCATCTAATACAGTAGACTTTTTAATGTATATAAAATCCATGCAATCCTTCAAGCCATTATGATTGAGACATGATTAGCCTAACGATCTTGCCCTTCCGCATGTTAACAAAGCCAAAATTTCTACTAATTTGCTGAAAAAGACTGCTCTTTTGCTTGAATATTGCTGGACCCCAGTCCTTTAGTATACAGTTAAATTTATCAATTTCTGTGGGCCTGCATATTGAGAATTGTTTTTGGTGAAAACTAGATTAACTAGGAAGTTTGAGCCAACATTTTGCTGTGACTTGTTGTTGAAAGTCTGTTTAATTTATTAAGTGGTACATTCTGCTATTATTATACTTTTTCTAAATTTCCCCAAAAGATAAATGAAATAAACAAAACAAAATCTGTAGTCAAAATCACACTTATGCATAAGCCATGCTAAACATAATTTTACACACATCTGAATAATATATTTAAAATCTACTTATAAGAATGTCTAAATTTAATTCTCCTTCATACCAATCTAGCTGGAAAAATAAATTTTGATAAAGGAAAATGAACCTTTAAAAGGAGCCAATCATTTTTATCTTACTTAGTGTTCTAGGGATAGGAGATTCTTCCAACTTGTTAGTAATATGACTGTCTGAAGACATATCCATTGGCTACCTAAACTGTTCTTGCCTTTTATTAGAATTCTGTTTTAAAGTAGAATTAAATTGTATAAGTTAAAATACCTCTGTAAAAACTACCAACTCTTCTAGGTACAGAATCATTATACAGAAGTCTATTTTCTTTTGTGGATGCTCCATCATCTGGGTGTTGATCACGATATGTTCCACCCTTAATAAAAGAATTGATAAATTTATTACACCAAAGAAACTTGATTGAATCTGATCATAGCTTGTTAAAATAAAAAATCAATTCCACATTAAAATGAAAGCTGCATGTTATAATCATAGTTTCAGAGCAATCTAGTCCTTACTTGAAAGGAAATGTGGCTAACAGTTTTACATGATGAAAAAAGGAAATATTTATATAAAATTTTGAATTTGGCCTTTCTTGGAAGCTTAGTAAGAAATTAATATACATACAAAATATCCCAAAGTTGGCATCAAAACCTAGCGCAGACAAGTCTTACAGTACACATATTTTATTTCATTTGGCTGGTTATTCCTTAAGCCCAACTCACCTGCCCAAGGTTGATGTTGGGGGAAGAAATTGGATGCCACCTTGGGCTCCAAGAGGAATATGGGATATAAATCTAACATGAAAATGAAAGTCACCAAAATCACTCAGTAAGTGTCCATGGGTAAGGAGAGGCTTGAATCTGGATCACTCCAGTTCTGGTGCAAAACTGCTACTGCAATAGTATACTGCAGAGTTTTGTAATGCAGACAAGAAGAGAGTCCTAACATAATGAGGCAATATTAAGATTTCCCTCTGTATTTGCCTTTTTAAAAGTTCATATAGAAGTAGCTTGTCTGATATATTCAGATGAATGACTAATTCTCACTGATCCCTCTAATAAATGGTTTTTGAGTGAGGAAGCAATGTAAAACTTTTAAAAAATGACGAAGGTATGTAAAAATGACGAAGGTATGTAATCTATCTCAGTGGATGTTAAATATACTAAATCCACTAGATTGCCAATGGAGAATCTTATTATGACCGTTCATGGTTTTAAATTTTGTTGACAAAAATATACAATCCCAAACATTATACATAATTCAAGAGGTCATGGAAACCTCGACACCTCATTCATTTTAATAACTATTTATTTGTTAGTTTATTTATTTGATTTATATAAGTTCCACATCTCACAAAAGTGATTCTCGGTAGCTTCCAATAAAATTGTTGCAAATTAACTAGTAATTTGTATTTTAAAAATTGAAATCTAATTAGGAAAACAAGCTATGTTAGAATAAAAGCACCTGATTGGAACTAATAATATTTTTCTATAAAAATGTATTTTGACACATAAAATATAAACCATTTTAGCAAATCTTACCTAAATTTTTTCAAGTGATAGTTGTTCAAACATCATCTTGTATTTAAAGTATATTTTATGTGGAAACATTTTTGTAATATATCAAATATCCCCAGGCTTTATATTGTTCAAGAGTTTGTTCTGATCAGTACAAATTTTTAGATCTATTATTTTACACTTCTAAGGCCAGCAGCATTTATATTACTTTCCCATTTTTTATACTTCCTGTCTCCAACTAACCGCATTATAATTGTATTAACAATATTCCATTCCCAATGTATTACAGATGTTAATGTATGTATTAGTACCATTCATTTATAGTAATAGTCTCTTTTGGAAAAGAGAACCATGTTATTGAAGCATTACAATATTCAACTTCAGCGGTAGAGAACCATAAAATAAATGGTTTCCAACATATAGATAAAGGCAACTCAGTAATTCCTAGTAAAGCATTCAATTCCCAGTAAAAGGAACATATATTTCTACAATATATTTCTGTTCTATTATATTTATTCTAATTTAAAACATAAAGATCCATAAATATACTATGATGAAAAAACGATAACATGCATGGTGACATTATAATGGAAGCCCTGCTTTGCAATTGTGTCCACATAGCAGGGTTTGTGTTGTGATGTCATAGCAAATGTTTCATCATGTGACCCCCTTTCCTCTTCCCCTGCATACACTGTAACTGACACACCCCTTTGCTAAGTGTTTAGCCAATTCATCTTCAGACAAGAGAAAAAGAAGTCAAATGGCAGACAACACACATCAAGTAGTTATATTTTCTGGCCAGAAATTGTCTAAAATGTAAGAATAAATATTCTATTAAGCTTGCAAGAGAGCAAGTGCCTCCTTAATTTTAATCAATAAAATTTGAAGGGTACTTATAAAAAAAAACCCCGGAAAATACCCTTAAGGGTAACTACTGTTTCCCCGAAAATAAGATCCGGTCTTATATATTTTTTGCTTCCAAAAGAGGCACTAGGTCTTATTTTCGGGGCATGTCTTATCTGCTTACCTCAGGATCGCCGCAACCAGGCCTCCCATACCCCAACACCTGTCACACCACTGCCCGACTTCTGCAGCCGCTCGCGGCAGGAGGCCATGTGGTGTGTCGCGCCAGTGCTGCCGCTCGCTGGACACAAGCAGCTGCACCGGTGCGACGTGCCATGTGGCCTCCTGCCATGAGCAGTGGCACTGGCGCAATGCACCAAATGGCCTGCCACAAGCAGCCGCAGAACTGGGGCAGCAGCACGACAGGTGTTGGGGTGTGAGAGGCCTGGCTGTGGCGGTCCTGAGGTAAGTGGGAGCAGGGTGCGTGGGCGAGCTCCACACACATCCCGCCCTAGCCTGATTTTTTACATGTGCGCCTCGCCCCACCTCATGCAATGAGAGGGTGGGGTCTTAATTAGGGCTTATTTTGGGGGTAGGGCTTATATTAGGCATACACGTAAAACCAAGCTAAGGCTTATTTTCAGGAAACACGGTATTCAGTTTCTGGGTAGCCTTTGTGACTTAATATTCAGCATTAAAAAACCTAATTTCAACAGTAATATATCAATAGGCATAATTTATTTTATATAATAAGGTAGAGGTTAATAGTATATACAATGAACTCTGGAGATGGGGTATTTGATGAGAAAAAAAATCAGCTGAAAAAGATATGGATTCCTTAGGCAAAAGTAAAAGTGACTTTTAACAACTGACAAACATACAGTACAAAACCATGAATTGTTCAGATCCCTAACAATCAAGAATTCAACTAACCCTATTGGAATCTTCTGTACAATCTTCACGTGAAGAGCCAACAGATCTTGTAAGAGATTTATGCTGCACCTGTGGAGATAACAGTTGCAGGCTGTTTGCTCTGGCTGCCATCCCTTGCCCTACGCTTAAGCCACCCTCTGAGCCCTTTGTCCTCACTCTGTCCCGGCTCACATACATAGAATGTCTATGAGGGCGCTGCTGTGAAGAAAAAGGACTCGTGTAGCCTAAACCATAAGAAAAAGATTCATGAGGAGCAGATGCAGAATGTAACTGGCTTCCATCCATGTGATCTGGCAATTTTAACTCCTCCATGGTTTTGGAATGTCTTGTAGATGGCCTTCGTGATTCCAGTGTACCATCACTTCTGTTATTTCTCCTGGAAGGACTGAGCAAAGTTCTACTATCAGCATGACGAGGAGGTGTTGGTGTAGTAGGAGAGTTTAAATCCAAACAGCTGGAAGGAAAATATCTGCTGCTGTTTGATTCTGAAACTTGAATTCTGGCTTCAGATAAATTACCCACAGATTTGGAATCAGTCAGAGCTCCATGACTTTTTGATTTGGTGCGATATGAGGGGCTCTTTGAAGATTGTGGAATAGTATCAATATAACTGTGACGGCTATGCCTTTCACCCAATTGTAGTGTGCCAGTTTTGTTCTGCGAACCTTCCATAAATGAATGACGATTATGCTGTGATCTGGAATTTGACTTCAAGTATTTAGTACCAGGACCATCTGAAGCTTTGGCTTCTGAATTAAAATCAAATTCAGCTTTTGTCTTTGCTTCTTTTGGACTGAGAAGATGTGGTATGTTGTTATTAGCTAGATCCTTACTTCCAGATGGAGGATTGTTTGTCTTTTTTAACAGCATTGGACTGTGAGAGGTTACAGGGAGATTTCCATTTAAAAAGCTTTCATTTGTTGAAAGGGTATCTTCTCTTTGCAGTCCCACATTCTGTAATTCTTTGCTGTTTGATCTGTGATGAGACTGCATAGCGGTACCTTTGCCAGATTGATTTCTATATTATGAGACAAGAAAAGCAATTTTTTAATGTTTAAAATACCAAATTAGTTAAAAATACCTTTATAGTCTTGATATAGAAAATAAAGATCACATGATCTTTATGGGCCAGATGACTATACTATGGCAACTGTTCTAAACTGGCTATATTTTGGATCTCTCAAAATTCAAGTATTTGACATATCATACTACTACTAAGGCCAAATTCTTTAACTAAGTCATTGTATCGATGAGCAACAGGTTTCACTAAGTATTTGGTCCAGAAAATATATGAGCTTCAGGGCCATTTCTGTTCAGTGTAGAAGTGAATCTGATCCTGTGACCCCCGAGGACATGGACAGAATGCTGGGACGGCTGAACACCACCACATGTTTACTGGACCCGTGTCCCTCCTGGCTGGTACTGGCCTCCCGGGAGGTTACACGAGGCTGGCTCCAGGAAATCGTCAACGCTTCTTTGAGTGAGGGGTTCTTGCCGGCTGCCTTGAAAGAGGCTGTGGTGAGGCCCCTC
>NW_015386274.1:772308-779070 GCF_001527695.2 Protobothrops mucrosquamatus | reverse complement strand
ACAACTTTTAAAGCGCTCCATGGCAATGGACCTAGGTATTTGCAAGACCGCCTCCTACCAAACACCTCCCTTCGACCAGTCCGCTCCCACAGAGAGGGCCTTCTTAGAGTGCCGTCGGCCAGACAATGCCGGCTGGCGACCCCCAGGGGGAGAGCCTTCTCTGTGGCAGCTCCTGCCCTCTGGAATGACCTACCCCCCCAACCTACGTACAGTTGCGGACCTGCGCCTTTTTCGCCGAGCCCTGAAGGCCCATCTATTCCGTGCGTCCGGCCTGGCGTAGTTTGGATTGTGTTTCAGTGGGGGGTTTTGTATGGGTGTGTTTTTAGAACAGGCCTATTATTCAATTCGATTTTAAAACAGAAACTATTTATTTATTCGTGGTTTTTAGTATCGCCTGTTCACCGCCCTGAGTCCTGCAAGGAAGATAGGGCGGTATATAAATTTAATAAATAAATAAATAAAGAGAGAATCTTATCATCCAGAAAGCAAACCAAATCCAGGTTGTTCCACTTTTTTATTAAACACCATATGGAAGACACCAAAAAAGTGCTACGATTGATAGTGGCCTAATTGTGTTACTTAATTTTAGCAAATTATATCTGAAATAATTAGAATGCTGACATTATTATTTCCAGTCATTTACCTGCTGGATAAAGTGTTGCTATCTCCATGGTAAGGCTTTCTTTTAGTTGACCGTGAAGGTGAACGATCTAACATCCTCTGAGTTTGAAATGATGGGTGGTTCAGACACTGCTCTGTTAAGTATCGGTCAGCTGGATCCAGTTTCAACAAGTTCTTCAGGTCAAATATTAAGATTTAAGAAACATAACATAGTAACAGATGTGGTTGCCACTAGTTACTGCATAATATTACAAATATATGCAACTGAAAATTATTTATCACTCCCACTCTTACATAAAAATGTTGACTCTAAAATCTGTTCTTAAAAAAAAAAAACACCCCACAGCAATCTTCTATAGTATAAGATATACATTTATATGCAGATTTACATAATTCATAAAAATTACACAGCAAGTTTCTTTTCCTATATGGTTGTAAGAAAATCTCATAATACCCTGCTTTATCTGGTTTTGCAGATTTATTACATCATTAACAATATATTAAAATTATTTAATGGGTGCCATTAAGGAAACAAAATTCGATACAAAATCTGAAAATAGTTCTATCTTGTTAAAAACATGCAGTGTTGATTTCAGGGAAAATGGGGGGAATGAAAAAAAAATCCTATCTCTGTGCCTTCACCATACCATCTCAAGTGTTTGAAGTAATTATATTGTCTGTCTGTCTGTCTGTCTGTCTGTCTGTCTGTCTGTCTGTCTGTCTGTCTGTCTATCTATCTATCTATCTATCTATCTATCTATCTATCTATCTATCTATCTATCTATCTATCTATCTATCTATGTATCTATAAACAATCAACATTCCTACCTTCATAAGGTCAAGCAAAACACCACTTAAAATTCCCAAGTATCTCCTTTCCAAAGATTGTGGATGGTTGACTGCAGGAAACTGTAATACAAGTTACATATAATTCACATACAGAACTGGCATTTACCAATCATTAAAATTTTGTTTGCATTATATCCTAACAAAACAAGAAAAACATACAAAAATGTTAAAGATAAATTAAATAATAGCTCAAAGATAAATTCCTTGTCAGGCAAATCCCAAACTGTGCTATTGATGTTGTAGGACAGGGGTGTCAAACTGCCGACCTGAGGACCAGATGCGTCATGGTGAAGCCACGCCCATCCCATTGCCGCCAATGGAAAAAAAGTTGCGATACGTCGCGACACATCATGTGACGTTGCGAGTTTGACACTCCTGTTGTAGGATAAGACTCTCTATGTTTCTTAAAAAGCTAACATCAGCTTTATTGGGAAGGAGATAAAAGTAGTCCTCGATTTTCAACCTCAGCTGGAACTTGAATTTCTGACACTAAGTGATGTGGTTGTAAAGTGTGACATCACATGATTGCATCATTCATTTAGTGACTGCACTTTCAGGATTTCCCCTTGCCACTGATAAGCAAATTTGACCAAGCTTAGATCCTCCCAGCCCTGAGCTTCAATAAGGTAAGGAACTGCTTCCAACTCCCCCACCTGCCTATCTCTCTTCATCTCTGTTCATTTGCAGCCCCAGAACTGCAGCACACCAAGAAATTCGTGTTGCAGTGTGGCAAGTAGCCCCAGAGCTGCGGAGCCCAGTAGTGTGCTGGAAAGTTATCATGCCCAGGAAGTTCCAGCAGCTCAGCGCAAAGCCACAATGTCCCAGAAAGCACCCCAGCCTATTCCCAGATGCACGTGCCACTCTGTACTCCAAGGCCCAGCTGATCTTTGCCACCTTGATCTCCCTGGCCCATCACAAGGCACCAGCTGGCCCTGTGAGGCCACCTTTCCCAGTCTCACAACAACAAGCATGCTATTTGGAGGACATGGAGTGCAATTTGGAGAATGGAGTGAACAGCTTTAGGGTAGGGCCAGGTTGGGCATGCCTTATCACCAGTGGCAGGAAGATGGCGAAGATCAGCTGGGCACGGCAGGGCTTGGGGCTTTGTGCTATAGTGGCTGATCATGGTTTGAGGCTTGGGGCAGCATTCCTCAGTGGCAGTTGTGGCACTGGGGCTGAATTAGTAACTTTGAAAGGTTGCTGAGTGGTTGTTAAGTCGAGGACTGCTGTACTGAATACAAGCAATATTTATCCATTTATTCTAATGAATGTTCAATCTATTAATTAATGAATTAGTACATTGTAATGTGCAAATTTCTCTAAACATGAATTATGAAACGCTACAATCTGAATTTTTCAAAAATCGTGTATAAATGGAGACAGGACAAAAAGCATTTCCAATCATCACAACACTATTAATGTGTGTCATAAATATATCCTTTACCACACCTGTAGAAACAAAAGTACACATTGTGTAAAAGCACTCCCTCTACCTTTTATCCTTGCTTTTGTCTATCTGTTTGTCATTCAGTTCTAATTCTATTTTAACTGTATTTTATATGATTTTATGATTTTTTTTATTTGTAAACCACCCGAACACTTAGATAGTGAGGTGGGCAGTGTGTAAATTTGATAAATAAATAAAAAAATAAAGTACATATTGGGAGAATTTTGGTAGAAAGACTTCATGCAAATTCACTACTAGAAAACATGCATGGTACATTTAAGCTAAACATTACCCGTAGGCCATGGAAACGGGGATTGCTGTAGAAAAGCTTCATTTGTTCTGCAGGAAGTGGTCCTAATACCTTCTGAATTGTAAAAAGTTGATCAATTTCACTTTCACCAGGAAACAGTGGCTGTCCATCACTAAGTTCCCCCAGAATACAGCCCACTGACCACATATCTACAGACTTGCCATAAGGGGCCCTGGAAAAAAAAGGATATTGTGCTATTGCTGCTTGATCTCATATTCCTATAACATATTTAAGAATTTTACACTGCATTGATTTTTAAAAAATAGAATCAGTATCAAAGATCTTCAGACAGAAAACACATACTTCCTTTTTATAGTTCATTCTTTATTTTAACTGCAGTAGCCACAAGCTCACATTTAACATATGAGAAAAAATACAGACAGTCTATATATTTTTAATTTTATTTTACTGATTGGACCAACTGCCCTTGATTTTTTATAGTATTTACACCAAGAAATAATGGCTCTGAAGGAGAAATTAATATTCTTATTGATTTTTCTTTCCAAGGAATTTAGAGTTGAACTGAACAAATAAAAATTAACATGTAGATTAAAATATATTCTTTAAATCAATTTTGCTTTCTAGTGACTTCATGGACATATCTGTATAATTTTTTGTGAATACATTAAAAGATTTGCCTTGTGTTTTTCCATTATTTTTACTCTCCCAATCCATCCTCTGTATTCTGATATACTAATGTAGCAGAATGAAATTATTCAATAATTATTCCTGATTAGCTTTAGTTTATTGTTCGGGTCATAAACTTCCCTAGTTACTGTGAAGACAACATTTTAGATCATTATACACAACTTGGAATTTAAAGTAAGGTTTTAAATAATATCTGTCCTATTCAATCATGGAATACATAAATGAATCATTGTTACTAACAGATATTGAATCACTCTTTCAATTTCCACATGCCATCTTTGCTGTATTTGAAAATATACATTAGCAATATGATCTTTAAATATCATAAATTATACTTCAAAAGAAAACAAATCCTCAATTCAACTCTCGCTATCAAAAGTAGCCAATTGACAAGAACCGCTTAAGTCAGTGATGGCGAACCTTTTAGAGACCGAGTGCCCAAAACCTGCATCCTGCCTGCTCCGCCCCTGCCTGCCCCCTGCCCCGCCCACCTGCAGGGCCACGCACCGCCTCCATGGCCCGCCACAGATCGCCCAGATCGCCCTGCAGCACCATGGCAGTCACGCCCTCCGCCGACACCCTGCAGCATCATCTGCATGCTATGGAGCGCGAGGGCGGAGTCTTGTCCCTACTGCCCGGCTATGTCCTTGGCTGCACTGCTCTGTGTGTGCCACGCCTGGGGGTGACTCCCCTCCAGGGGGGCTGCTGGTGAGGATGGGGCCTTGGGGGGAGGCGGGGCTGGAGCGATGGCGTGCATGCGTGCCCACAGAGAGGGCTCCGAGTGCCGCCTCTGGCACGCGTATCATAGGTTCACCACCACTGGCTTAAGTAATAATGAACTGGGCTTATTAAATAGACCAATACTGAGGAGAGTAAATGTGTATTATATATGTGTGTGTGTATAAGTATGTATGTATGTATTATATAGATAGTGTCACATTATTTATAAATTTATAAATTCTAAGTTTACTTACCCTAGCAAGAGTTCAGGAGAACGATACCATCTGGTGGCAACATATTCTGTATAGTTTGCATTGCTACCTTCTGACAAATTCCGTGCAAAACCTTCATTAAAATAATATTAAAGTGACCTTAACAAGTATTGGTAATTCACTAATTTATTATCTTTTTAATCCTGAAATTCCATATATAGATAAAGTTATTTCAAAGAGTAGAAAGAATAAAACACTATAACATATTTATTAACCAGAAAAAAAATCTTGACAATTTGAAATTAAATATTAAAAGGAAATGCAAAATTTATTTGTACTTGAAGATTACTTTATATATCACTATTTAATGTACATTAATGAAATGAAAGCTGCTGGCCCCACCAGCCAAGCCTCTCATCCACACTGCAGTCACATAGGATTGCGTAGAAGAGGTACTGGGCAGGGGGCTAGAGGGGAGACGGCCAGCATGGGGGGGAATCAGAGCCGCCACTGTCTCCCTTCCGCAGTGCATCCCCATCGGTGCGGGTGGAGATGGCCCCGGGATGACTGAAAGGGGGTTCTCGCCCAGCCCCATCCGCTCGGCAGCTCCTACGGGGACGGCTGCTCCTGCTGCTCCTGCTGCTCCGAGCCTCTCCACTGGCTGGCCACACAGGGAAGCAGGAGGCGGTGGCTATCCTGACATTGCCAGGCTGCAGCCGGCAGCAACTCCGAAAGCGAAGCTGTGTCACCCATCTTCACACTAGTGGGGGCGGCATCGGGAGGGTGTGGCTGGCTGGTTGAGAGGCTCGAAGCAGCAGCAACCGCCGCCCCTGTCAGAGCCTCTGAGCAGACGGGGGCCGGGCTAGGCATGGGCCCCCTTCCAGCCGTCCCAGGGCCATCTCCGCCCACATCGATGGGGCCCTGTGGCAAGTTCGCCATGATGCAGGACAGTGCCTTTTATGTTTTTGATTACAAGTGGTACCTTCCTTGACCACATGGTCTCCCTGAAAGTTATCAGTTCTAACATCGGACACAGGCGGTTGGAGAAAAAATAATAAGTCACCATTTGATACCTGCCTTCTTCCTATGGAACCAAAGTTAGCGGGTGGGTGGCTGAAGAGAGGGATGGTTGGGGTTCTGCCTGCTTTATTATGGGGCAGGCTATTAACAGGCAGCACACTCCATTTCATTACAAAAACTATTTTTAAAAATTTTAATAAAATGGAGTGGGCTGCCTATTAATACCCTGCTGCATAATAAAACAGGCAGAACCACAACCATCCCACCCTTCAACCAGCTGCCTGCTAACTTGCCGAGGTCCTATGTGGCCGGATGCATCTTGGTACGGCTGGTTTCCCTCCCCCCTGTCCCAGCCCTTCCAGCCTTGCATGCTTTCCTTTTCCTAGCATGACTCACTCAGCTGTCGGCCGACCGTTCAGCTCAGAGGCCGTTTCTCTGAACTGCTGGCAGCAGGCAAGGCAGAGGCTGCTTTTCGTCTTCTCCTCTGGATAGCTTTGGCAGATCCCCCTCCTCACCTGCCCACCAACCCTCTTCCCTTTCACTCCCCTTCTGAGCCTTCTTCGCAGCTCTGCCCACACAGACTGCTTTCCAGTTCCGTCGCATTTCTCTGCTGCCGCGGAGCTAGCGAGCTTGCCCCCCCACCACCCAGATGCCCTCGCTTTCCAAACCATTTCTTTTCTAACCTTTTTTCCAGCTCCTCTGTCACTTCCTCCGCCGCCATGTGCAGTCCCACAAAAGAAATAAGTTTGTGAGACAAAAAAAACCCTTCAAAATGGTTCCGCCCTAGGCGCCTGATGGACCCTGAGAGGTTCCAGACGGAGCTTGGGCCAATACCTGAGACCTTGACCCGCGGCTCGACTGAGGACCTGGTGGGCGCCTGGAATGGTGCGGCCGCGGGGGCCCTGGACCGGGTCGTGCCTTTGCGGCCCCTCACC
>NW_015386274.1:740213-771793 GCF_001527695.2 Protobothrops mucrosquamatus | reverse complement strand
GGTCCTCTCGCCTCTCCTGTTCAACATTTATATGAAGCCACTGGGTGAGATCATCCGTGGTTTCGGGGTGGAGTTTCATCAGTACGCAGATGACACCCAGCTGTACATCTCCACCCCGGACCACCCCAACGATGCCGCGGAAGTGATGTCCTGGTGCCTGGAGGCCGTGCGAGTCTGGATGGGGAGGAACAGGCTTCGAATCAACCCGTCCAAGACCGAGTGGCTGTGGTTTCCGGCGTCACGTCATAGCCAGTTGGTTCCATCTCTGGCTATCGGGGGCGAGTCATTAGCCCCCGCGGAGAGGGCTCGCAACCTGGCCGTCCTCCTGGATGCTCGGCTGTCTTTAGACGATCATGTGACGGCCGTGGCCAGGGGGGCTTTTCATCAGGCTCGCCTGATACGCCAGTTGCGCCCCTTTCTGGATCGGGACGCCCTACACACAGTCACTCAAGCCCTCGTTGTTTACCGCCTGGACTATTGCAATGCTCTCTACATGGGGCTCCCCTTGAGGTGCACCCGGAGGCTCCAGCTAGTTCAGAATGCGGCTGCGCGGGGGATTTTGGGGGCCTCTAGATGCTCCCATGTAACACCTCTCCTGCGAGAGCTGCACTGGCTGCCGGTGGCCTTCCGGGTGCGCTTCAAGGTGTTAGTAACAACTTTTAAAGCGCTCCATGGCAATGGACCTAGGTATTTGCAAGACCGCCTCCTACCAAACACCTCCCTTCGACCAGTCTGCTCCCACAGAGAGGGCCTCCTTAGAGTGCTGTCGGCCAGACAATGCCGGCTGGCGACCCCCAGGGGGAGAGCCTTCTCTGTGGCAGCTCCTGCCCTCTGGAATGACCTACCCCCCGACCTACGTACAGTTGCAGACCTGTGCCTTTTTCGCTGAGCCCTGAAGGCCCATCTATTCCGTGCGGCCGGCCTGGCGTAGTTTGATTATGTTTCAGTGGGGGGTTTTTTACGGGTGTGTTTTTAGAACAGGCCTGTTATTTAATTCGATTTTAAAACAAACTATTTATTATCGTGGTTTTTAGTATTGCCTGTTCACCGCCCTGAGTCCCGCAAGGGAGATAGGGCGGTATATAAATTTAATAAATAAAATAAATAAATAAAATAAATCAATCAATTCCAACTTCTTCTGAAAAAAAAAATCTCACGAAGTTGGAATTGATTGATCTTTTTTTTTAGTCCCACAAATTTCTTTTGTTTGTGGGACTACACACGACAGTAGAGGAGTGACAGAAGACTGCGCTGGAGCTGGAAAGGTGTTGCATGGGTCTGACTGGGGGCGGGGGCATTTCTGCCATGCATCAACCGGTTCGCCGAACTCAAAAGAAATTAGCTACCAGTTCTACCGAACCGGTGTGAACCAGCTGAATCCCACCACTGTATTTCCCCCAACCTTTTCCCTTATTTCATAAACAGCTGTTTGTTAGTCATTGCACATCTCGTATTTCCTAATTTAAAAAAACAGTTTTTAGTTACTGCATATCTAAGCATTTCAGAAAAGCTTTAATTATAGCATATTGATACAATATAATTGGTATGTGTCCCAACTTTTGAGGTATTTGCGTCTATTTAAAGTTAGAACAAATTTTAAAAAATATTCAAATCTATACCATAGTACTGTATTAACCCATAATTAAAAAGATTGTTTACTGTCATGAAATAATTCAAATTATAAAGAATTGTAATAAAGATATCCCTTTAATATTTTTTTTAAAAAGCCTTACCAAAGTCACACAATTTCAAAATATCATTGTGGCTTATTAGGAGATTTTCTGGCTTAATATCTGAAATATTCAAACGCATAGCAAAAAGTTAATGAATTACAACATATACACTGTTCTGCATTAACATGCAACTGAAATAGTATAGCATGTTATTTATTTACTGCATTTATACTCACCATTTTTCCAAACACTCAAAATGGCATATTTTGGAAGAGAGGGTTTGCCTAATTTTAATTCCACAACAATAGCCTTATGAGGTAATTGGGCTGAGAGAGAGTGACTGGCCCAAAGTCACCCAGCTGATTTTTATGCCTAAGGGACACCTAGAATTCATAGTCTCTTGTTTCTAGGCCAGCACCTTAATCACTATAGCAAACTGGCTCTATTTTAAATTCAGGAAAATTTTTGTAAGGAACCTTCAGCAAGAGACGTAATGGCCAAACTTCAAATTGAAGTTGTGAGTGCACCAAAGCCAAAGTTTTTAAGAAGAGATTGGACAACCATTTGTCTGAAATGGTATAGGGTTTCCTGCTTGAGGAGGGAGTTGGATTAGAAGACTTCCAGGATCCCTTCAAAATGTTATTCTGATGAATTTTAGTAGATAATGACTTCTCAGTTTCCAGAAGTTACTGAACCATGAACATAGAATAACCAATACAATGTATATTGGAATAATACTTACCAAGTTTAACTAAATGTCTATACCAGAGGTCCCCAACCTATGGGCTGCAGTCCACTACCGGGCCGCGGCCTCTTGACCACCTGGCCGTGTGAGTGGCTGGCCAGTGTATGCGTGCATGTTTGTGCGCTCACCTCTTGCACTTGTGCCAGCGCTAGCTGAGCCTCGAATCTCATGCCAGCGGTAGCCGATCCGCAAGCTGCAAGCCTCTCACCGGTGCTAGCCAAGCCATGTGCCATGCACTGGCGCTAGCAGCCATTTGTGGAGTATGCATGCTCACAGTCCCGTTCATGTGCATGCAGCCATATTTGTGTTTGTGCGCATGCGCACATAAAGGTGCCTGTCCCTCCCTTTCCCACCGGGCCGCCAACCCAGAAAGGTTGGCGACCTTTGGTCTATACTAAAAGAAAGCTTAATACTAGTCTAGGGGAAAATATTTAGTTTTTAAACCTGAAGTTCAGTAACCAATTAAATTCAATTATGAATACATTTTAGTGAAGATACAATTAAAAATTTATAAAGAATCATCAGAATAAAGAAATGTATTAATGTATTAATAAAGAGACATGAGCAAAATAAAAATTACAAATTATTCACAAAGAGTAAGTTACTTAGACTCATTAAAATAAGTGGAATTTCTTAGCTAACTCCAATCAATTTTACATTAGAAGTGTGGGGATGTGTTTTTTTACTTATTGTAAAGAAAATTTTGCCTCATGTATTATTTTAAATTAACAGATAATAAATGTACAATAATTGGTGAATAATTCCTTGTTAAAACTTATTTATACTTTCAGAAAAAGATATATTCTAAAGTTTAATGTATGCTTACCTCTATGAACAATATCATTTTTATGACACCAATGAATTGCTTTAATCAGCTGGTAGATATAACTTTTTACTTTTTCAGGAGGTACTCCATTTGGCATTTCTTCTAGCAACTCAAGCATATTCTACGTTCAACATAATTAAAGACAGAAAGAACTAAATTATAAATTCTGCAATTTATTCACTACCTAGAAATGTGTTAAACAACCATTGATGGCTATGTAATATGGTGCTCTTATACAAGAGGAACCAAAAGAAGCATTCAACATGATTATGTAATTTATACAATATAAGAGGCAAATAAAAATATTTTCTAAAAGCAGCAAAGCACTACCAATGCATAAAACAAAATCTACCAATGCATAAAACAAAATGTAAAGCAGTAAATGATATTCTCTATTAAAATAACAATCAGCAATGGTATTATGTTATAAATCTGTACATCTACTATAGAGCAATTCAATTGGTTTTAAGAAAATGCATATTCACTGGTTTCCCCCTAAGAATAATGTGTTTGTTTGAATGTGGTTTAGCTGCTGTGACAACTTAACCACTGTAGTTTATAAACTATAGCTTATACATTAGCTTATTGCATAAATCTAGGACTATTGCTTCATCAGTTAACTATATTTAAACATAGTATGCCTTATTTAATATATAAAACAAATTATATTTACTTTCCAGTAAAAAAGGTAAAATATAGTTGAAGGCTGTTTTCAGGCATAAAGAAATAAAACAGGATAAACTTTATTCCCCCAATATCAAATTTTAAGTTGATCAAAAAGAAAAATTATTGCAAAGACTTAGTATTTCTTAATATTACTAAGACTGCTATAGAATACTAATGACAGTGTATAACATTTTTATACATAAAACATATTTGAAGTTTAGCAAGCATTAAGGAACATATTAGCATCTTTTGTCTAAATAAGTAACTTACTTTCTCTACATATTCAAACACCAAATACAGTTTTCCTCTTCTTCTAAAAGCTTCTTTTAGTTCTACAATATTTTCCTGCTTCAAAGTGCGAAGCATTTTAAGTTCTCGTAGAGTTGTCTCTTTGACTTCTTCATTTTCTATAAGTTAAAGAGTAAAAGTTTATAAAATATATGCATCTCTTTTCCCAAAACCTGTAGAAAATCTTTGTGAACAGTGTGGTTCAAAATTTCACAAAAAGCAAGTTTCATATTAAGCTATAAAAGTTTCTTTTATTTTGGATTAGCGTAATGGAAGCTATTTGGCTAAATCATTTTAACTCAGCCACTATGGATTATTCAAACAAATCACTTTGCTTTACATAAGAATCTTGCAATAAATATTTATAATTCAAGCTATCCATCAAAATTATGAAAAACATAAATTTAATTTGAATTTCTTTTCCCCTTAATAAAATTGCAAAAACATTGTGCACTATTTGTTAATACATTTCATTAGTGAGATATGACTATTACATTGGTAAAAAACAATATTATATTATCGTTATTAGTATATTACAACCTTTTATCTATAGTGAAATAGTTTTTCAAGAATATTACATTTTACCTATTAACAAATACTATTAGTAGTAAAAGTTATACGTGGCCACGACATAACAATTTAGTATACTATTGTAAGATTAGCTATTATAACAAAAATGTTTATAACAGATTGACAGTAAATAATAAATCCCACAATTTATCTTTCTCTTCCAAACTATTCTTCTTCAGCTACTCTTATTTTTCAATGTTTTTATTTATTTATATTTATTTTTCATAATTTTTAACTATCCATCTCCCTCAAAGAAGGACTCTGTTGTTGAGCCATGTTAGATAAGTGTTACTCTAAAATTCTGCCTGAGATAAAAGCACCTAAAAAGAATTTTTGGCACTTTTTTAAGGAAAATACATTATCCAGAAAAAATGGTAAGTGTCTGTGTATTTATAGTCCCAGGTCAATAGAGAAATGCTTATTTGTTGTGCAAAATATGATCCCAAATGAGGTACTGCACTGAATACAGACTTTTTGCTTAAAGTTTTAATATTGCTAAGCATAAATATTAAAACAATGGCTGGTACAGCTCTATTTAGTGAGAATTAATCCTGAGTGAATATACTAAAAGAATATTCTTACACTGAAGATAAACTCCTTTTACAAGCATTAATACACTAAGGTTTCCAAAACCAAGCTAAAGTAAAGTCAAGAGAATAAAGGCCAAATAGAAAGATAGGGAAATAATTTGTATAAACATTAATCTCATGCTTTTATATGAAAATAGCAATCCAGAAGAGGGGCACCAACAGCCCTGGAATTAGGCCATTGGTGTCAGTACATAGGCTTCTTATAAGACAGAGGAAAAAGTATTCTTGCTGGCTTTGCACCTAAGGTGGAATTAGAACTCAGGCTCCCTGTTTCTAGGTTGATGCCTTAACCAGTACAAATAGTCCTTACTTATCAACCACAATTGGGACTGGAATCTCAGTGGTTGAGTGAGGTTATATCATTATATCAGTAATAATCATTGTGAGATGTTACATGAATGCCCATATAACTGCTGCACTCAAAGATTGTAATCCTAATTGTGGTTAAATGATCACACAGGTCCTAGATCAGGAGCATGGGGTGCCTCTGGGGAGTGATTGGAGACTCCACACAGGAGCTGAAAATGCTCCTACCAAAATCCAAGCAGGATGTTCAGCCCCTGAGTGAAGAAACATATGGTCTGCGCCAAGACTCCTGGGCCTAACCCACCCATTATCATGATGCTTCTCTGCTCAGAGGCTGAAAATCCTGCTTGGATTTTAACTCCTTCTTGTCTAGGATCTGGCTGAAAGAGTTGCCTGCTGAAGGATAGTACTTTCCCTCCATCTGCATAGCGGAACTCCTTTTGCAAGGTGCAGAAACAGAATTTCTGCACATATACACCAAGAGGATGTCAGCTCTCCTCTGTGGGTGGAAGGGAATGATGATGCAGGGGTGCAGAAATGAACTTGGATCTTCAGAATCTGAGTTCCATTTCTTCACCCTGCCGAAGAAGTTCACTCAGCCCCCTGTAACCAGAAGAAGCCCTCTTGGCAGGCAACAGAAGCTTGCCAATTCTCTGCTGACTTTCCCATTGACTTTCAGTCATTTGCAGAGAAGATTGCAAATGGCGATCACAAGATAATGGGGCATTTGGCCACTGGCCCTAAGTGTGAACAGGCTGTCAAGCAACCAGATCATAGTCACATGACTCTGGGGGGGCACATTTTATGATGTCCGGAACTGCTTTCAAGGCTGTAAAACATCCTTTCCAAGGCTGTCAGAACTTTCAATGTTCATTAAATGACCAATCATAAGTGGAGGACTACTTGTACACCAAATTGGCTCTCAATTCATTTCAGGTTCAACGCAAAATGAAAGAATATTTGTTATTAGTGCCAAGAGATCCTCTTCCAGAACCCTTAAATGTGAAGCCAGAACCAGGAGATATTATTTGCTAGTTATTATTTCTTCAAGGATCTAGAATCATCCACAGTTCAACTACATATTAAGTCCTGTTGGTTTTTCAGAATTAAATTTCTGCTCATATGTACGTATAACACAGAGTAGGCAGACTATGATTCAGCTATCTAGATAAGTAATAAATTGCTTATCAGGAAACATTTCAGATTATTCAGATTTATTCTGAATATACAGTAGTCAAATCATAGTGAAATCTGTCTGAAACAGGCCAATACCATAGTAAGAACAATTTTAAAAATGCTGATTGTATTTTCTAATGAAACAGAAGCTTATCAACAAATTCAGTGTTTATTACTGCAGTCTCACATATCTGGAGGTGCCAAGTTGAGAAAGGCAGGTCTGAACAAATACAGAAATGTAAAAAGCTTGTATATTAAGGACTATCTCTAGCATCTATCTAACATGTTTTGAAATAAAACTCTAATCTCTTCAAAGTTGATATGTTGACACAGGACAATAAATTCTTAAACTCCTACTCCTGCATTATCCTAAATCTTGAATAAGAACCCATTAAATAAAAAAGTAAATGTACTATGTGCCAACAGAAAAAAGTACCTTCGCTATCTTTGAATTTTTTAATGGCCACAATTTCATGTGTCTCCTAGAAAAGAAAGGAAAAAAGATAGGATAATCATATTGTTAGTTAGTAAATACCTGACACCATTTTGTGGTACAGATTTCTAGTCACGCATAGAGTTGCAAGTTGAAGCAGAACTTTTATAGCAATTTTTAAAGCTGGAGAATGGCTTTCTACCAAATTATTTTAAAATTAGTTTATACTTGATGAGATAGGATTTTGTTCTTGCTGGTAGTTTTCAGAGCAACTGAATAAAATTATTTCTGGTATTGATTTGTATACTTGCAAGGAAGAGAACTGTATAAAAGTATTTATTAATCATCTTAAATTTTATTTTTATTGTCACAAATCTTCTCAGTACATATTATTATGAATTTTAAAAATTTAATAATCCAAAAAATACCTAAACTAGATTTAAAAAATATATTAGGCTTTTAATAAAGAGATCAATTTTGAACACTATTCTTAAAGTATTTTAAGAATAGTGTTCAAATTGGAACTCATTTTTAAAAGCCTAATTTTAAAGCAGGCTGGCTACAAGAATATCATAATATAAGTCTGAGATTTTCCTTTCTGCAATGGGAAAGGAGGCAAAATGTGAACAAAATTATAACTATACAAATTTTAAAAAGTGCTGGGAGAAAAAATTATCTTGACTCACCTACCTATATTTTGTCTATCAGCTTTACCTTACTGACATATAGTTTTCTCTTAACTTGTGAGGATAGAACCAAATTTAGTTAGGAAATCTGCTCTTATGTTCTTCAGGGATGCAGAAGCTTGGCATGAAATTTTCTATAAGAGCCTAGTCCCCACCCCCACCCGCCTTTGTAACTGAATTATATAAATTATTTTAATGCTGGTTCTTATAACAGAATGCCCAGTTAAGGTGATAATTGATCCTCCAGATATAATAATAATAATAATAATAATAATAATAATAATAATAATAATAATAATAATAATAATAATAATAATAATAATAATAATAATAATAATAATAATAATAATAATAAAGTTGGAAGGGACCTTGGAGGTCATCTAGTCCAACCCGCTGCTCAGGAGGAAACCCTATACCATTTCAGACAAATGGCTATCTAGACTCTTCTTAAAAACTTCCAGTGTTGGAGCATTCACAGCTTCTGGAAGCAAGTTGTTCCACTGATTAATTTGTTCTGTCAGAAAATTTCTCCTTAGTTCTAGGTTGCTTCTCTCTTTGGTTAGTTTCCATCCACTCCTTCTTGTCCTGCCTTCAAGTGCTTTGGAGAATAGCTTGACTCCCTCTTCTTTGTGGCAGCCCCTGAGATATTGGAACACTGCTGTCATGTCACCCCTCACGTCACCCCACTTCTCTTCGTTAGACTAGACATACCCAATGCCAGCAACTGTTCCTTATATTTTAGCCTCCAGTCCCCTGATCATCTTTGTTGCTCTTCTCTGTACTCTTTCTAGAGTCTCAACATCTTTTTTACATCGTGGTGACCAAAACTTACCAAGGCATTGTAAAGTGGTATTAATACTCCACGTGATCTTGATTCAATCCCTGTTAATGCAGCCTAGCACTGTGTTGGCTTTTTTGGCAGCTGCAGCACACTGCTGTCATATTTAAGTGATTGTCCACTAGGACTCCGAGATCTCTCTCACAGTTACTACTATTGAGCAAGGTACCCCCTATACTATACCTGTACATTTGGTTTTTCTTGCCTAAATGTAGAACCTTACTTTTTTCACCATTGAATTTCATTTTGTTAGATAGCGCCCAATGTTCAACTCTGTCAAGATCCTTCTGTATCTTAAGCCTATCTTCTGGAGTGTTGGCTATTCCTGCCAGCTTAGTGTCGTCTGCAAATCTGATGAGTTCCCTGTCTATCCCTTCATCCAAATCATTGATGAAGATGTTGAAGAGCATTGGGCCCAGAACAGAGCCCTGGGGTACCTCACTACACACTTCCCTCCATGTAGGTGCCACACACTGAGGACCACACACTTCGTACAGCTGGTCAGCCAGCTATGAATCTATCTGGTGGTGATACTGACTAACCCACATTTTTCTATCTTATCAAGTAGTAGGTTGTGGTCTACTTTATCAAATGCTTTACTGAAGTCCAAGTAAACAGCATTCCTCTGGTCCACTAATTTTGTCACCTGGTCAAAGAATGCAATAAGATTTGTCTGGCATGATGTTTTTGATAAACCCATGTTGGCTTTTGGTAATGACTTTGTTTGCCTCTAGATTGACCTTCACTAGTTTAGCTCAGACCAATAAAATTAATACTTGGCTGGGAGATCAACATTGTGAATAGCCAAACTTGATTTAGAATGGATTTTATTTGTATTTCTAATAGGAAACTTCATTTTTTCCATGTAATGACATACATTTGGAAAAATCACTATACAAAAAGTTTAAATCCACAATATTATGTTAAATCTTGATGCCCACAAATACTTATAAAGTTTTCTCTTTTGTTTTCATTTACCTATTGTTCAAAGCAAATATTGCTTTCTTGGGCCTGAAACCAGATTTACATTTATGAATGTTTTGTTTGTAAAATAGATACAGTAATACAATACTATCTTGCATTTATCCCCTCAAGATGGCATGCTGAGTGGCAGGGCGATCTCTTTCTCCTGTGATGATCAGCTGATTCTTCTGCCGAAGCTGGCTCTTAAGTGTTGTTGCTCCCCAAATTTGAATGGGGGCACCTAGGAATGATCCAAGATGACTTTTGGATGACTGTGGACCCACCTGAGAAGATGGATCTTGAAGACTGCAGTTTCCGGTAGGAGAGGCCAGAAAGTCAGGTATTCATCTTTTCCTATCAGCTGACCACCTTGGTTTTAATTGCACTTTTTGAGGTTTCTTTTGTACTTTCTTTTTTATTCTTAAAGTTAATGGACTGGTTGAATGCTAATTTATTTTAACCTCTTGCCAGATTTTAATATGAATTTTTCTCTATTCTTTCTTTGTTTCACTTTGCTGCTCTGTATGGAAATCATGGCAATTTTCTAGATAGTGAAAGTAACTGGATTTACATTTATACTGAGTTTTCCCTACAGAGACTTTGCATTTTATCACTCTCAAAAAGCTTTGGTCTTATTTTTAGATCAATTTTCCCCCCTTTTTTCTTTACCTATTTTTACTGTGATAAATATCATTTTAAGGTTCTCTGCAACTATCCTATTAATTACATTTAACTCCCCTGTCCTTGAAGAACTGTTTATTTTTGTTTGCTAAGCTACAGGAAGGTAAACAATGTACCAATTTAAAGGTAAAGCTTTTGGGGAAAACTTGGGGGGGGAAAATATTTTTTAACCTACAAGTTCAAATTGAAGACTTTGGTAAAAAGTTTGATAATATAACAATGAGTTTAAATTAACCTAAAGAAGATATCCAGATACAAGCAACTGCAGCCAAACCAGACTTATATCAGGAGCTTGCTTTGAAAATGATGAATGTATTTGAGAAGGCTAAAAGGGATGTATACTTTACAGAATCAGAGTTGACAGAATTGATGAGTGATAAATCAGATTTTCCTAAGAAAACTGATGGAAATTGGGGAATGGACATATTATATCCAATTGGAAAACAACTTCAACTAAATTTTTGGGGAGAATGGATCGAATTTGGAGAATGGATTTTTATATTTAACCAGACAACAATTGACAAGAGATGTTATATTTTTGTTTACAGAGAAATGTTTTGAACAACAGAAGCTGTGGAGATACTCACAGCAGAGTTTTATGACTTTAGGGAATAAGATGCAATTGTTGGGAAACTCCCTAATCAAAATTTTAAGGAAAAGCTTTATTATTAAGAAGCAAATGAAGATATTTGATCCTGGATGGATCAGAGATAACAGCTGTGGTAGTTTGTGATAGATACAAAGCTGTAGTAGACTTTCTACAAGTTCAGTACAATAATAGATTGTTTTTTTTAACAATATTTTATTATTTTTTTATAATCACAAATCCTTAATATTTTATCAGCAACATGTTGTCTGGGTTCAAATATTTAGCTTACTAATACATGTTAAACTCCTTTCTCTCTACCTCATTTTTCTAGCGGCTAGCCATTGATAAAAATGTATCCCACATTCTAAAGTATTCTGAATCTTCTTTCTCTTTCATTTTCAGTGTAAGTCTGTATATTTCTGCACATCCAAACTTTTCTTAATTATTTCTCTCCCCATTGATAATTCTTCATCTTTCCAATGTTGAGCAAATACAATTCTTGCTGCAGTTAGTACATGTAACATTAAATATACACATTCTTTCTCATAATTTCCTACAATTATGCCTAACAAAAATAATTCTGTCTTAAAATCTACATTTTTTTTAATCGTTTTCTCTAACCATATATGTATTCTTGACCAAAATCTTTTGGCTTTACGGCATATCCACCAAAGATGATAGTATGTGCCTGGTTTTTGTCTACATTTCCAACAATTGCTAGACATATTTTTGAATATTTTTGCTAACCTCATAGCACCTCATAGGTGTTAAGTGCCATCTGTAAAACATTTTATATAGGTTTTCTTTGTAAGCCACCGCCTTTGTTATTTTAGAGTTTCTTTCCCAAAGACTTTGCCAGTTTTCTAACTCTATGTTATGCCCCAAGGTTTTTGCCTATATTATCATTGTTTCTTTAACTTGTTCTTTTCCATCTTTAAACTTAACATATGAATGTTTCTTATTCAATTAAACTTAACATACAGTTTCTTATTCAATTTTTCATCTGATGTCAATAGTATCTGGTCAAATTCTGTTTGTTGTTTATAAAATCCAGATGTTTTAGCATCTTTTTCATATCTTGTTTGAATTAGCAGGTGTGGCCACCATGATAAATCAATGCCCTGTTCTTCCAATTCTTGTCTAGATTTTAGTTTCTCTTCAACATTCAAAATGTCTTTATAAGTCACAATTTTCTCATAGTTAATTAAGTTTGGGTGAACAAATGCTTCCATTGTTGAAAGCCATCCAGGTATTTTCAAGTAAATTTTCGCTTTTACCTTTTGCCATTGTAGAAGAAGTGTGTTTCTTATATAGTGGTTTTGAAATTATTTATGTATTTTATTCTTCCCATACCATAGGAAGGCATGCCATCCGAGTGGTAGGTCATGCCCCTCTAGGTATAGTAATCTTTTATGTCTAAGAGTTATCCGTTCTTTTAACTATGTTAGTACAGATGCTTGATAATATAAAGCCTAATCTGGCAGCCCAAATCCTCCATTTTCTTTCACTTCTTGTAGCATTTTCAATCTAATTCTGGCTTTTTTTCCTTGCCAAATAAATTTCAAGATCAATGTATTTAATTCATCAAAGAATTTCCCTCCCAGTTTTATAGGTATTGTTTGAAATAAAAAGAGTAATTTCAGTAAAATATTCATCTTCACTGTTGCTATTCTCCCTAGCATTAAAAGTTGTAGATTTTTCCAAGTCTAGTTTTATTTGTTTTAATAATTTTATGTGGTTGTCTTCTTTTATTGTTGCACATCTTGCTGTTAAGTATATTCCCAAGTATTTAACTTTCTTAATTATTTGAAGATCTGTTTTTTCTGACAATTGATTTTTTGTTTATCTGTAAGGTTTTTGGTTATCACTTTGGTCTTTTCTCTATTTATTTTTAGTCCTGCCACTTCTCCAAATTCTTCTATCTTTTTCAAAAGTTTGAGGCTTGTCTCAAGCGGCTCTTCTAATATAAAAACCAAGTCATCCGCAAATGCTTGTAGTTTATATTTTTCAACTTTTATCTCCATTCCTTTAATTTCTGAGTTTTGCCTAGTATTTTTATTCAATACTTCCAGTGTTAATATGAATAATAATGGGGATAATGGACATCTTTGTCTTGTGCCTTTTTAATATTAATTTTTTCTGTAAAATCTACATTTATGATTACTTTAGCTATTTGTCTATGATAAATTATTTTAATTATATTTATAAGTTTTCTCCAAAGTCCATTTTGTTTAGTTGTTGAATCATAAATTGCCAATTTACATTATCAAAAGCCTTTTGTGCATCTAGAAATATCAGCGCCATCTGCTTCCCTGGGTGGATTTCATAGTATTCCAAAGTATTTAAAACCATTCTTAAAATTATTTTTTATTTGTCTCTTAGGTAAAAATCCATTTTGGTCTGCATGTATAAATTCAATCAAAAATCTCTTTAATCTTTCTGCTATTATTGAAGCAAAATGTTTATAGTCCATGTTTAATAGATATATCGGTCTATAATTCTTTATCTGTGTCAAGTGTGAATCTTCTTTGGGTATTAAAGTAATGTTGGCTTCTATCCAAGTATTTGGTATTTTAGCTTCTAAAAGTACACAGTTCTTTCATTAGTGGGCTTAATATATCTTGTAGGCATTTATAAAACTCTGCAGGTAGCCCATCTGGACCCGGGGTCTTATCATTTTTTTGTCTTTTTATAGCCTCTATTCCCTCCATCATTGATATTTTTTCATTTAGCATGTTTTGGATGTTCTCTGAAATTTTTGGTAAATCAGCTTTTTTATGTATTGCTTTATTTTTTCTTGAGAAGTTTCTTCTGTGTCGTAAAGTGTCTCATAAAATTCTTTGATTATTTTTTTAATTATGTCGTTTTGAAATTGTAAATCATCTTTTGAATCTTGCAATTTATTTATCAATTTTTTCTCTCTTTTTTCAATTTGTATGCTAACCACCTACCCGGTTTATTAGCATTTTCAACAAAGTTTTGTTTTGCCCTTTTAATTTGTTGGGCCATTTTTTCAGCCTCTGCTAAGTTTAGTTTATGTTTTTTATTTCCATTTGCTTTTTAAGAGTTTTCTTTTGTGCATCTCTTTGTAGTTCTGATTCCAATTTTATAAATTCCTCCTTTAATTTCGTTTGTTGTTGCTTTTTTTCGTTTATTCTTTTTCGCCATATAAGTTATAGCCAAACCTCTAAAGTATGCTTTAGCTGTATCCCACACATTTTGAAGCGATGTCTCTTCTTTTTTGTTTATTTTAAAGAAAAATTCCATTTTCTTTGTTGCTATTTGTATAAATTCTTTCTCTTTCAGTAAAGATTGATTCAGATACCATCTTAGTTTTTTCTTAGCTCCTCTCCAAGTCATCTTTATCAGATTATGGTCTGCCCATATATTTGTTTCTATCTCGATCTCTTGTATAATCATGCTTAATTCAGGGGATATCCATATCATATCAATTCTGGACCATGATTTGTGCCTGTTTGAGTAAAATGTATATTGTAATTTTTTTGTGTTCTTTTCTCTCCATATATCCTGTATACAGATTTCTTCTGCCATTTTAAAGAAAGTCTTAGGTAGTATATTCCTTCCTTTTTTCCCTATTTTACTACTTCTATAATCCAGCTTCCCGTTTACAATTGCATTAAAGTTTCCCATTAAACAAATATTTTGATATTCTAATTCCACTATTTTTATGTAATTTTTGATAGAATTCTTCTTATTTGTTATTAGGTGCATATATTGCTACCATCAGTTTTTTATTTATCATTATTTCCACCATTAATATTCTTCCCTCTTCATCTGCATAGATTTGTTTGGAGTTCATTGTCTCTTTAATATATAAAGCTATTCCTTTTCTCTTTTGTTGTGCTAGTGTGAAGTGGAGTTTCCGATTTTTGGTTGTTCCAACAGTTTATAGTGTTGTCTCTTAATATGTGTTTCTTGGAGACAAATTATATCCATTTTTAATTTTTGCAGTTGTGTAATTTTTATTTATTTATTTTTTTGTAGGGGAGTTCAATCCATTTATATTCATTGAGAGAATTCCATTTTCCTTCTCCATCTCCTTCAGTTATATTTAGGTTTTATTCTCCTAGTTGTTCTTATTTGTCTCTGTTCTCTTGCTTTTGCCCCTTTTTCTATGTTTGTGTTTTCTGTTTCTTCTTCTTCCCTTGGTTTGGCTGCTCCTTCTGTTGCTATCTCTTCCTGTTTTTTGCTTCTCTCTCTGCACGAAATTCCAGGCTTTCCCCTTCCCAAAAAGCTCTGTAACTCTCATAGAACTCCATTGCCTTGAGTATAGAGTCCAATCTGTATCTTTTCATGTCCAAATTAATTAAAATCTCTTCCGGAATCAGCCATCTAAAATTCACTCATTTTTCAATTAATTTTCTGATCAGGAATAATAGATTGTTAACATAGGATTTTGAAGTTTAATTCTGCTATTGCTTTACTGTAAACTACTTTGCTTTTATAAATACTATATAAATGATAGAACAAATAAGTTGCAAATAGATATAGAAGTTTATAAACTTCGGGCCTGTTTTGCAAGGAAGGAAACTAACATTGTTGTAATATATTTATCAGTGTTCAACTGGAGGGATAATACATGTATATGTGGGTGAAGGTTCGTTCTCCGAGCTTGAGGTTGGTTTCCGAACATTTCATTACCAGGCTAGGTAACATCTTCAGCAGTGTTTAGTGGATGTCTGTGTCGGTGTTCTACTTATATATGGGGGGGAGTGATCATACAATATTGGAATTCAACATTATGCAAGCACAAGCAATAGAACAGTCAAACTGAGTCTTGGACTTTAAGAGAGGTAATTTCAATAAACTTAGAGAGAGCTTGTGAAGGATTCCATGGATGAGAATCCTCAAGGGGAAAACAACTCAAGAAGCTTGGGAAATTTTGAAAAGTGAGATTATAAAAGCCCAGTCTAGCACAATACCAATGAAAAATAACAGCTCTCCAAAGAAACCAGCATAGCTGCATAAAGAACTCTCTGATAAATGGAAAGACAAAAAAGCCAAATATAAAAAGTGGAAAGAGGGGCACATAACTCAGGCAGAATATCAGCAAATAGCCTGAGCCTGCAAAAATGAAGAAGGCTAAGGCTCAAAATGAATTAAGGCTTGCGAACAAAAGTAAAAAATAACAAAAAAAGCTTCTTTCAACATGTAAAAAACAAGAAAAAAGTTAAGGAAATGATTGGTCCATTAGTGTGGGAAAGTGGCAAGAAGGTGACAAGCAACAGGGAGAAAGCAGAACTACTTAACTCGTTTTTTGCATCCGTCTTTACACAAAGGGAAAAAACAGTCCAACCTATCAAAAATAGTATCGTAAAAATAGATTAGAAACACAAGTTAAGATAGGCAAGAAAATGGTAAGTGAGCACCTGTCCACCCTAGATGAGTTCAAATCACCAGGACCAGATGGACTACACCCCAAGGTTCTGAAGGAACTGGCAGATGTGATCTCAGAACCATTGAACTGTTTGGGGGAGCCTATTGTATTACAAGAGACTATAGATAAAGACTACAAGGATTTTTTGAAATGAACCTAAAAGACATATTGTAATATTGACTATAAGATTGAAGGTTTTGTGTAAGATTGATAACTGGGGAATATATTAGAACTGAGAAGGTCTGAAGGGTGGGAATAAAAATGAGTGTTCCTAATCTAAGGCTTGTGACCAAAGTCAAAAATAACAAAAAAAGCTTCTTTCAACATGTAAAGAACAAGAAAAAATGAAGGAAACGATTGGTCCATTAGTGGGTGAAAGTAGCAAGAAGGTGACAAGCAACAGGGAGAAAGCAGAACTATTTAACTCGTTTTTCACATCTGTCTTTACACAAAGGGAAAAAGCAGACCAACCTATCAAAAATAGTGCCATAAAAAACAGAATAGAAACACAAGTTAAGATAGGCAAGAAAATGGTAAGTGAACACCTGTCCAGCCTAGACGAGTTCAAATCACCAGGACCAGATGGACTACACCCCAAGGTTCTCAAGGAACTGGCAGATGTGATCTCAGAACCACTGAACTATATCTTTCAAAGATCCTGGAGCACTGGGGAACTACCAGAGGTCTGGAAAGAGCTGATGTAGTTCCCATCTTCAAAAAAGAAAAAAAATGGATCCAGGAAACTACAGACCTATCAGCCTGACCTCAATACTTGGGAAGATTCTGGAAAAGATAATCAAGCAACGAATCAGTGAACACCTAGAGGCAAACAAAGTTATTACCAAAAGCCAACATGGGTTTGTCAAAAACATATCATGCCAGACAAATCTTATTGCATTCTTTGACCAAGTGACAAAATTAGTGGACCAGAGGAATGCTGTGGATATCATTTACTTGGACTTCAGTAAGGCATTTGATAAAGTAGACCACAACCTGTTACTTGATGTGATAGAAAAACGTGGGTTAGATAGCATCACTACCAGATGGATTTGTAGCTGGCTGACTGGCCGTACTCAGTGTGTGGTCCTCAATGGAACTGCATCTACATGGAGGGAAGTGTGTAATGAGGTGCCCCAGGGCTCTATTCTGGGCCCAGTGCTCTTCAACATCTTCATCAATGATTTGGATGAAGGGATAGACGGGGAACTCATCAAATTTGCAGACAATATCAAGCTGGGAGGAATAACCAACACTACAGAAGATAGGCTTAAGATACAGAAGGATCTTGACAGACTTGAACATTGGGCGCTATCTAACAAAATGAAATTCAATGGTGAAAAAAGTAAGGTTTTACATTTAGGCAAGAAAAACCAAATGCACAAGTATAGTATAGGGGGTATCTTGCTCAATAGTAGTAACTGTGAGAGGGATCTCGGAGTCCCAGTGGACAATCACTTAAATATGAGCCAGCAGTGTGCTGCAGCTGCCAAAAAAGCCAACACAGTGCTAGGCTGCATTAACAGAGGGATAGAATCAAGATCACGTGAAGTGTTAATACCACTTTACAATGCCTTGGTAAGGCCACACTTGGAATACTGCATCCAGTTTTGGTCACCATGATGTAAAAAAGATGTCGAGACTCTAGAAAGAAGCAACAACAATGATTAGGGGACTGGAGGCTAAAACATATAAGGAACAGGTGCTGGCATTGGGTATGTCTAGTTTAATGAAGAGAAGGACAAGGAGTGACATGACAACAGTGTTCCAATATCTCAGGGGTTGCCACAAGGAAGAGGGAGTCAAGCTATTCTCCAAAGCACCTGAAGGCAAGACAAGAAGCAACGGATGAAAACTAACCAAAGAGAGAAGCAACCTAGAACTAAGGAGAAATTTCCTGACAGTTAGAACAATTAATCAGTGGAACAACCTGCCTCCAGAAGTTGTGAATGCTCCAGAACTGGAAGTTTTAAAGAAGAGACTGGACAGCCATTTGTCTGAAAAGGTATAGGGTTTCCTGCCTGAGCAGCGGGTTGGGCTAGATGATCTCCAAAGTCCCTTCCAACATCATCATCATCATCATTATTCCTGATTAATGTATCCATATGTATTCTTTAATATATGCCTGTCAGAAGCAACACCTCAAGGAAAAGAGAAGAAATGAGAAGAAGAAAAAAGAAATACTGAAGAGGACTAGGATAAAAAAATACATTAACCCAATTAATAATTGCTAACTAAAATTAAGTTCTTTGACCTAGGATCCACTTATTTACTTGCTTCATCCTGACCCAGGTCTTTGGTGAGGAGACTAAGTCCCTTCAGTTTTTTGTGCTTATTGTCTTTTATCTTTATTTTTTATCTTTTGTTGATTTTATTGTAATTTTTAGTTGTGAGCTCCTCAGAGTCACTGAAATTGACTGGCATACAACTTTAATAAATCTTTCTTTTACACATAAATCACTCTTGCACCACAAATATAAGTATACACATATACATGCAGAAACTCCATTCAGCAGATACAAAAAAATATGGAAAGTAACAGGATGAGATAAGTTAAGAGTGGGAGATAACTGTATTGTGTACATAAAAAAATGGGTAATAAGATGAAGTGATGGGAAAAATAACATGATAGGGAAAGACAGGCATTACAGAAAGAGTAAATTGCCAGGCAAACAGCCTCCTCCCTCTCAAGCAGCAGCTAATCTTCAGTTTGATCTTTGAGCAACTAATTATAATTTTAATACATTCTGTGTAATTCAGACAATATATTATATCTAAACAATAAAACCTGTTATACTTTCCTATAATTTGATTAATATCTTTATATTATGAAAAAATAAAGAACACTGCACATTATTCACAAAGCCTAGAATCTAGAATATCAATTTAGCCAAAGTTTTAAAGTAGAAATCGAGGTTTTTGAATCAAAACTCTCAAAAGCATCTTGGGTTTAAAAATAATTAGTTTAACAGAAAATAATATCATTTAAATATAACACTTTTGCTGTAATTCTCTACAGCAGAATTGATTCACTGAGATTAAGGCAAAATGATAGTTTTCGCAATGAAAATTAGCTTCTCTTTTCTTTACAATTGAGCAAATTTCTCTTTTTCTGCAGCAAACAATAATTTGCCAATCTGAATTAAACTGTAATCCATTACAACAAGAAACTATGTAAAAACCATGGATAAGCATTTTAAATGAAGGACCAAACTATAGGTAAAGGAAAGGGAAGAAACAGATTCTCATTACAAGCCAGGGCAGGCATATGAAACCAAACCACGGTCTGAGAAAACCAAAATACAGATAATAAAGCACAACATAGATTGTTTTACTTACCTTGTGTCTACACTTAAGCACAACACCATAGGCTCCTAAAGCCCCCCCCAAAAGAAAATCAAATTTCAATATTCATATGTGCATTGTAGAAAGTATTATTTATATATTTAAAAATGCAAGATCAAATAATAATGATGATGATGATAATAATGATAACAACAACAACAACAACAGATAGATAACCTTTATTATCTTTTTTTCCTGTGGGCACAATGGCACACATTAAAAATGAAATTTAGTTGCTTCCTTTCAAAGTATACACATATATAACACATTTAAAACATACTATATACAACATATGTATAGACCTACACCCTTACATATAAGTAACATATAAATATTATTCACTGTCCATCTTGAATACATAACGGAAGGAGGAAGCTTTAAGAATAATAATAGCAGCAAAAATTATTGGGAACACCAAATTGACAAAGTTCTTGAAAATGAACAGGTCAAGATCCTTTGGGACTTTTGAATCCAAATAGACAGACGTCTGGCCAACAACACGCCTGAAATCACTATTATAGAAAAGAAAAAAATCTGGTTCATTGATATTGCAATACCAGGTGATGCACAAATTGAAGAGAAACAACTAGAAAAAATAATGAAATACCAAGATCTGCAAATTGAGTGATTGTGGAGGAAGAAATCAATGTTTGTACCAATAGTAATAAGAGCCCTTGGAGCAATACCCAAAGGGTTGCCTAGATACATGGAGTTACTTTAACAGTTCTTGGTTAGGACTTGAAGTGTTAAGTTTTTACCAATCCCAGACTGTGAATCGAACTGAAGACTAAATCTTAAATAATAATAATAAAAATGAATACTGAAATAATGTAATAAAAACATAAACAGAATGCTGGCAAGGAAAAACATTACATGGTCAATTTCCTCAAAAGACAGGGGAAAGCGATACAGATAAAACCTGGCAATGGTTTACAAATGGAATATTTAAAAAAGAAAGTGAAAGGTTTGATTTTGGCTGCTCAAGAGCAAACTATTCAAATTAATGCAATCAAAGCCAGAACTAAACAATCATCAAATGATTCAAATAAGTTCTCAAAAGGATTCACTGAAACACCTATAAAAATACCATATGCCATTAATGAAAAGTTGGTGGGAACATATAGTTGAAAAAGTAGTAAAAAATGAGCAAATTGAAATATTGTGGGATTTCTGAATAAAAACTGATAAAAGTCGTAGTTCAGATTTAACTTGGATGAAAAGTGTGTAGATAATCGATGTGGTTAATATCAGGGGATAATAGAATAGAAGACAAAGCATTGGAGAAGATTACTGTATCAAGATCTGAAAATTGAAGTTAAAAGATTATGGCATAAATTGATCCCAGTGTTTATTGGCACAGTTGGTGAAAATCTTGGATGACACTTAGAAAATCTGTGCATTAATAAAATTTCCATCTGCCAATTACAAAAGTCCACAGTGTTTGGATTCCCAAGTATACTATAGTGATATATTACTATATCCTACGTTCTTGGGAAGAATGTAATGATAGAAAGGCCACACCATCTAAAGAACTGGCATTTATGATTTCATGTTGTTATGTGTATAACAATAATACTAATTGCAGAGGTTATTATTTGGGCTACGTATTGCAACATTTTATTCTTAGGCTCAAGTGAAAATTGGCTAATAGGTTTTAAGAAGCTTGACATTCTTCCCTCATTATATTTGATTAAACATAAATTAACTGAATGTGTATGTGTTTGAATATTTTTAGTATAAAATAAATTTTATTAAAAGGACATATATATTGGGTATATAGTGCATTCAGAAAGTATCCAGACCTCCTTCACTTTTGTCAATTTTATTATGCTGCATACCATTCTACAGTTAATAATAATAATAGAATAGAGCCCCCCGCTTAAGCAGGAGAACCTATACCATCTCAGAAAGTGACTGTCTAGCCCAGGGGTGTCAAACTGCCGGCCCACGGGCCGGATGCATCATAGCGAAACCGCGCCCACCCCATTACCAGCAATGACAAAAAGGTCACGATATGTCGCAACACGTCACGTGACGTTGCGAGTTTGACAACCCTGCTCTAGCCTCTTCTTAAAAATCTCCAAGATTTCTGGAGGCAAGCTGTTCCACTGGTTAATTGTCTTCACTGTCAGGAAGTTTCTCCTTAATTCTAGGTTGCTTAATTCTAGTTGTTGAAATTTATTTTTTTCTCATTAATCTACTCTCAGTGCCCCATAATGACTAAGTGAAAACAGAATTTTAGAAATGTCTGTAAATTTATTAAAAAGAAAAAAACTGACATGTCACATTGGCATAAGTATTCAGACCCTTCACTCAGTACTTTGTTGAAGTACCTTTGACAGCAATTTCAGCCTTGAGCCTTTTGGGGTATGACGCAACAAGCTTTGCACACCTGGATTGGAGGATTTTCTGCCATTCTTCCCTGCAAATCCTCTCAAGCTCAACAAGGTTGAATGGTGACCATTGGTGGACAGCCATTTTCAGGTCCTTCCAGAGATGTTCAATAGGATTCAAGTCAAGGATCTGGCTGGGCCACCCTAGGACATTCACAGAGTTGTCCCTAAGCCACTCCTGTGTTGTCTTGGCTGTGTGCTTAGAATCCTTGTCATGTTGGAAAGTGAACTCTGAGGTCCTGAGTGTTGTGGAACAGGTTTTCATTGAGGATATCCCTGTATTTTGTTCCATTCAGCTTTCCCTCAACCCTGACCAGTCTCCCAGTTCCTGCTGCTGAAAAACACCCCCACAGCATGATGCTGCCACCACCATGCTTCACTGTTGGGATGATATTGGGCAGGTGATGAGTGGTGCCTGGTTTTCTCCAGACATAAGATTTAGAATTGAGACCAAACAGTTCAATCTTGGTTTCATCAGACCAGAGAATCTTGTTCCTCACAGTCTTCAGGTGCTTTTTTGCAAACTCCAAGTGTACTTTCATGTGTTTTGCACTGAGGCTAGGCTTCCGTCAAGCCAATCTACCATAAAGCTTAGATCGGTGAAATGCAGTAATGGTTGTTCTTCTGGAACTCTGTCCCATCTCCACACAGGTTCTCTAGAGCTCATTCATAGTGACTATCGGATTCTTGATCACTTCTGTTACTAAGACCCTTCTCCCGATTGCTCAGTTTGACCGGGCGACCAGCTCTTGGAAGAATCCAGATTATGCCACACTTTTTCCATTTGAGAATTATGGAGGCCACTGTGCTCTTAGGAACTTTCAGTGCAGCAGAAATTTTATTGTAGTCTTCCCCAGATGTGTGCCTTGCAAAAATCCTGTCTCTGAGCTCTGCAGGAAGTTTATTTGACCTCATGGCTTTTGCTCTGCTACAATATGCATTGTCAGCTGTGTGGCCTTCTATAGAGACATACCATGTCCAATCAATTTAATTTACCACAAGTGGCCTTCAATCAAGGTGTAGAAACATGTCAGTAACCATCAAAAGAAATGGGAGGCACTTGTGCTAAATTTCAATTTACTTATGCCAATGTGATATTTTATTTTTTTCTTTTTAATAAATTTACAGATATTTCTAAAATTCTGTTTTCACTTTGTCATTATGGGGTACTGAGTGTAGATTAATGAGAAAAAAATGAATTTCAACAACTGTAAAATCAGGTTGCAGCATAACAAAATTGACAAAAATGAAGAGGATCTGAATACTTTCTGAATGCACTATATGTGCAAGAAAACAATTTCAGAGACAAATGCAGGTATTTAAGCATTATCTTACTTAATTTACAACACCAATTCTGAATGATTGTAGCATAAAGCAGCTGATACTGAATTCCAGAAGTTCCATTTTAAGGAGTATTAGTGAGCAAGAATCCTTTCATCATTAGAAAACTAAACAGCCCAATGGTAATTTTTACACTAAAACATTTCTAAATATACTCAGGGATAAATAGCAAGATATCCTAAGTGGTAAGATAAATGTAATAGAATTAAAAATTTTCAACAGTATATCTACCGCTTAGTTATCGACACATATATAGTCATGACTCATCAAAAACAGTATTCGTATTAAGAACCAACATTACTTTTTAAAAAATGTGTGTTTGCAGAGGCATGGAGACAAGAAAATCTTCTGTGAGAGTTTTGAAACTCAGCATTATAATACAGCTCCAAGCTCAGTTGGACAAGCAATCAAGATTTCTTCTTGATTTTGAATATCTCACATATAAAAGGGTGTGCCCCGTCTTTCCCAGGCTTCAAAGGAAGAATAAAGCTCTCATAAGATTAGAAAACTGTAACATAAAGAATTAAAGCCTTTATGATAGAAAAATTGCTATTCTATTCATTTTATTTTGTCCTACTATAATATCAGTCATTTAGATTTTCCATTTTGGTTATATATCAAGAATAAATTTGGTCAAACAGCAGAAAAATTGAGTGTACACTTCATGCATCAGTAGTTCTATCATGCCATGATCAGTGATTAGAAAAATTGTATGTTTCTAGCCATGGCAAAACAAAAACTGCATTCTGTAATCAACGTCTCACCTCCTTCTTTCTAGTTATGCTCATATCTCTTCTCAAACCCCAATTAAATTTATTCATGAATATATACTTACCTTCACCTACAACCCCAAGGATCTCAAATTTATTCATCACATTACCAATATTAGGAATCTTCATGAAGACAAATTCCTCATGGAACATGAATTGTACAACATGGCCAGAGAAGACCAAAATATTGGCAGAAGTCAAGTCTGTAATGGTTGGTAGGCTTTAGCACATATATGTTCTAAGTTTGTATTTCCTGCAAAGAAAATAAACATATAATTGGCATGAGCTAAAGTAATTTCACAAGATTTGTACCGAATGTACAATAGTACCTACATTCAATACATTTGATTAATGGTTATACTATAATGAACAAGCCATCAAAGACTATAATAACCATCAAGGCCTGATACAGTTTACACCAGGGTTTTAAACATATAATGCATAAACCAGAAAGACAACATTCTTTCATGTATTCCATCTTCAAAAAAAGGAAAAAAAATAGACTGAGGAAACAGACCAATCAGCCCAACATCAATACCTGTAGCCAAAAAAGCTAATACAGTCCTCGGTTGTATAAACAGAGGCATAGAATCAAAATCATGTGAAGTATTAGTACTGCTTTATAAATCCTTAGTAAGACCACACCTGGAATACTGCATCCAGTTTTGGTCACCACATTACAAAAAAGATGTTAAAACTTTGGAAAAAGTGTAAAGAAGGGCAACTAGGATTGGTTGCAAGAATCGGGTATGGCCAGTCTAGATAAAAGAAAGACTAGGGGTGACATGACAGCAGCATTCCAGTATTTGAGGGGCTGCTATAAAGAAGAAGGGGTCAACTTATTTTCCAAAGCACCAGAACGTAAGACAAGAAACAATGGATGGAAACTAATCAAGGAGAAAAGCAACTTCAAATTAAGGAGAAACTTCCTAACAGTGAGGACAATTAACCTATGGAACAGCTTGCCTTCAGAAGTTGTAGGTGCTTCATCACTGGAGATTTTTAAGAAAAGACTGGACAGCCATCTGTCTGAAATGATATAGGGCAGTGTTTCTCAACCTTGACAATTTTAAGGCATGTGGACTTCAACTCCCAGAATTTCACAGCCAGCAATGCTGGCTGTGGAATTCTGGGAGTTGAAGTCCCCATGTCTTAAAGTTGTCAAGGTTGAGAAACACTGATATAGGGTCTCCTGCTTGAGCAGGGAGTTGGACTAGAAGACCTCCGAAGTCCCTTCTAGCTCTATTCTGATTGAAAGCTGAAAACAACTCCTTTAAGAATTATCATACAGAATATATTTTTCTGGTTTAATGCTACCTTGTATTTAATAGCAGCTTGCTTATTAGAACAGGGAGATGAAATCCAAACTGGGGTACAATTTTTTTTCTTGTATTAACTCATTGCTCTTTAAAAAAATTATCAGAACACATTTTACTGTATTTCTTCCTAAATTATAGAGATAGTTTCTAGGTTGCATTTATAGGCAATAAATGAATATCTGTATTACAGGGAAGTTGTATATGATACACAAATTTACTTAACAACTATGATTCAATGCATATAAATAAACTGTAACAAATGAAGCCCCCTGCCCCATTATTTCCAGGCAAGAAAATCACATTCAAGAAAATAATTACCATAAATTTAGAGTTTAAATCAAGAGGTCTTCAAATCACAATTCAGCATTTTTGAAATGACAAGTAAGATCTTTAATGTCTATGTCCTTAGATAATATACTGTATACATGCACCAATGTAATGTTTGCCACATAAGGCAGTAGCATATATATAAACAATAAACTAGACCCAAAGTGTTATGCTCGTCTTTCAATCCATAAATACTGTAATGTTTTAAACTGTTATCCATCTTGTAGGGTAGATCCTACAGTATAATAGGTAATTATTTTTTTCATTATTAGTTAGCCTCATTTATTCATTACCTTGGAATAATTATTCCATAACAAATGTTTAGTGCATCATCTGAGTGAGAAATAATGTTGTGAGAAGAATGGGCCAATGTTTTATACATGCTGCTAAATGCAAATTCAGCAGATGAAAATTCTATTAATGGTTTCACCCAAAAGAAAAATATTCCAAAAATCAAAGACTGAATTAATATTGGAATCTTAGTAGACAAAAATGTTGATGAAATGGCTAGTTATATGTTAATAATCAAATGTGAGCAATTTGAAGGGAAGTATCAGCAGTGGAAGAGACTAGGAGATTTGATACATTACTGGAAGAGTAGACAGAAAAGAAAGAGAAGTCTTAGGAAATAAAAAGTTTAAATCATTGGTGACATTAGGAAGTCATTATAAAAGTGAATAATTTAGAAAAAGATGAAGCTACTTCAGAGATCTGAAAAAACATAATAGATGAATTTTTACTAAGATAGTTGTTAGTAGGGTTGTACTTGCATTAAAATTATTCAAAATTGTGTTTTACAGCACGGGGTCCCCAACCTATGGGCCACGGTCCACTATCGGGTCATAGCCTACTGGCCACTGGGCCGCAGGACAGGCTGGCCAGTGCGCGTACATGTGTGTGCACACTCAGCCCCACTTGTGCTAGCGCCCATGGACCTGTTTGCGCATGCGTGCAGGGCTAGCAGCGGCGGCTTGTGCCTGCGCAAACAGGGCTGCTAGTGCACACGCAAGTTCCACGGGCTGTTTGTGCCTGCGCGCGGGGCTAGCAACGATGGTTAGTGCCTGTGCACCTGCGCAAACGGGGCCACTAGTGCTGAGTGGGTTTTGTGACCCAATTACACATCTGTGCGGGGCTAGCAACGATGGTTAGTGCCTGCGCACCTGCGCAAACGGGGCCACTAGCGCTGAATGGGTTTTGCGACCCAATTACACATCCGTGCGGGGCTAGCAGTGGTGGCTAGCGCCTGTGCACAAGCGTGAATGGGGCCGCTATTGCTGTGCAGGCTGTGTGGCCCGTTTGTGCATGCATGTGGGGCTAGCAGCAGCGGTTAACGCCTGCGCGCCTACACAGAGCCACTAGCGCTGTGGGGGTGCACATGGCCCTGTTGCCACGTGCGCATGCGTGCACAAATTTCCCAGGTGCTTCCTTTCCCTCCAGACCACCAGTATGAAAAGGTTGGTGACCTCTGTTTTAGAGTACTCGCAAGAACATAATCTCTTTCAAACAGCTATTTTCTTTTTAGGCTTCCATGAATATCTGAAAATTTCAGCAAGAGCAAATCCTGGCCTGTGCTTCCAATTCATCTTTCTGAGGAACATGACTATTGTTTTTAGCATTAAATAAACAAGAAGCAAAACTATTATTTCATGTTATTTTTCCCTGTGATTTATTTTGTTCCAAGTAAACATGTAAAGTTAGTTTTTACTGACTCTTTTGAATTCTGTATTTATTTTTATGCCTACATAGTATCTATTAGTTTAGTTACAGAGTTAAAATGGCTAAATATGAATAACTTTTGTAAAGACAAAAGTGCAGTTTCAATTGGAAAACATCATGCATGACCATGAAATGGTAACAAAGAATTAAACAGATCATTCTACTGCCATCTAACAATCATCCAGATTTCTGAAGTTCAGAAATGGTCATCATTATCATTTTTCTAGCGTTATTCCCACAGGTGCAGAGTCTGCTTTTCAGATCGACAAACGCCATTTTGATTATATATACGTGTGTGTGTGTATGTGTGTGATGTTAATGTAAAAAAAAATATACAGATGTATGTTTTTTTTAATCCTTCCTAATATGAAGAATATGCTTTCATTTAAAAACTTGTACACATGAATTTAATGTTTTTTGAAACAGAATTAATAGAAACTTAAGAAAAGCACTTTCAACTACAGAACAAGACTTAGAAATGTCAAAGTCTACTTAAACAACTTAAAGCAAAATTCTGTAAAAGATATAAAGTAATCAATTCTGGATAACGATGACATTTTTTCATAATTCTGCACCTTGGAAACAGATTATATAAATATAAAATAATTTTAAAAGCATCTAGCTAAAAACAATACTCTACAGAGAAGCTAGGCATTTTTACAATTACAATATTTTTAATACATATTTATTATGTTTTATCAATAGGAATAAAATACAAAACAGGAAAAAAACAGGAAGAAACATACATCCAATAGTAACAACAAAAAGAAAAAGAAAAAAATTGTGTACAAAAAAAGAAAAAAAAGAAAATAAATGACCCAAATATCCAGCACTAAACATAAACATGCTGATTTTTTTAAAAAAAAAACCTGATAAATTCTCCTTCTCTTACAATAATGGGTCTATTAATAGTGATAAACTTTCTCATCCTTATTTAACAACAAAAATATATTATATAAACAAATATTTCACATGAGGTCTCTATTTAATAATCGAATCAACCCAGGACTTCTGGTTCTGCGTTGCAGCGAGATGGGATGCAGGAAGGCAGAGCTCTGCCTTCCACACCCAATTTCGCTTTGCTGGGGGCCCTTAAAAGGGCCTAAAGTTGCCCCAAAGAGGCGATGAAGGAGGAGGGATGTCGATCACGGAGAGATGGTGGTCTCACCGTTCAATCCAAGGAAAGCCCTCTAAATCGGCAGGGGAAAGACCGGCCACACCTCTGCAGCCGGCCATTAGCTGCTGACAACCGAAGAACAAAAGCCTTAATTAGCATACCGTAAATAGCATGTTTGGACTGGGTGAGAATATAGATCATTTGTTTACTATTTTACAACTGAATCTCCTGGGAAAGGCTCCCAAGAAGCTTAAAACCTCCGGATGTGAATACAAAAACCAGAAGGACAACATTATTTCATGTATTCCATCTTCAAAAAAGAGGGGGGAAAACAGACCGAGGAAACAGACCAATCAGCCTAACATCAATACCTGGGAAGATCTTGGAAAAGATAATCAAACAACAGATCTGCGAACAACTAGAAGCAAAGTTATAACCAATAGACAGCACGGGTTTGTCAAAAACAGACCATGCCAAACCATTCTTATTTCATTCTTTGATAAAGTGACCAAATTAGTAGACCAGCAAAACACTGTGGACATAGTATACTTAGACTTCAGTAAGGCATTTGACAAAGTAGACCACAACCTGCTGCTTAGTAAGCTAGAAAAAAGTGGGATAGACAACAACATCATCAAATGGATCTGTAGCTGGCTGACAAACTGTATTCAGTGAGTAGTCCTCTAGGTACTATATCCACATTGAGAGAAGTAAGCAGTGGGGTATCACAAGGCTCCGTCTTAGGCCCAGTACTCTTCAATATCTTCATTAATGACTTAGATGAGGGAATAGAAGGGGAACTCATCAAATTTGCAGATGTCACCAAACTAGCACGAATAGCCAACTCCCCAGAAAACAAGCTCAGGATCCAAAAAGTTCTTGACAAACTTGAACAATGGGAGCTATCCAACAAAATGAGTTTTAACATGGAGAAAAGCAAAGTTTTACATTTAGGCAGGAAAAATCAAAGGTTTAAATACAGATTAGGCGAGGCCTGGCTCAAAAACAGCAACTGTGAGAGAGACCTGGAGTCCTAGGTCACGCGTGCCAGAGGGGGCATTCAGAACTCTCTCTGTGGGCAGGCGCGCCTCACTCTTTGGCTAGGTTTTCACAGGAAAAAGCCATTTCTCAAGCCCCTACCTAGCCAAAACAAGTCTCCGGAGTGAGCACGCTTCGCTCTTCTTAAGAGCAATCCTGCAAAAACAAGCTTCCGGAGCAAGCACACTCTCTCCGGAGGCTTGTTTTGGCTAGGTAGGGGCTTGAGAAATGACTTTTTCCTGTGAAAACCTAGCCAAAGAGTGAGGCGCGCCTGCCCACAGAGAGGGTTCTGAATGCCCCCTCTGGCACGTGTGCCATAGGTTTGCCACCACTGACCTATACCATTTCAGACAAGTGACTGTCTAACCTCTTCTTAAAAATCTCCACTGATGGAACACCCCCATCAAGATCTTTTGGGATGTTAGCCAACACCCCAGAAGACAAACTCAGGATCCCAAAAGATCTTGAGAAACTTGAACAATGGGCCCTATCCATCAAAATGAGTTTTAATATGGAGAAAAACAAAGTCTTACATTTAAACAGGAAAAATCAAAAGTATAAGTACAGATTAGGTGAGACCTGGCTTAAAAACAGTAACTGTGAGAGGGACCTTGGAGTCCTAGTGGATGATCACTTGACTATGAGCCAGCACTGTGCAGCAGCAGCCAAAAAAGCTAATACAATCCTGGGTTGTATAAACAGAGGCATAGAATCAAGATCACGCAAAGTATTAGTACCGATTTATAAAACCTAGTAATGCTGGAATACTGCAGCCAATTTTGGTCACCATACTATAAAAAAGATGTTAAGACCTTGGAAAAAATTCAGAGAAGAGCAGTATTTGAGGGGCTGCCACAAAGAAGAGGGTGTCAAACTATTCTCCAAAGCACCAGAGGGCAAGACAAGAAACAATGGTTGGAAACTGGCCAAAGAGAGAAGCAAACTTGGAATTAAGGAGAAACTTCCTAACAGAGAGGACAATTAACCATGGAACAGCTTGCTTTCAGAAATTGTGGGCACTCCATCACTGGAGATTTTTAAGAAGAGACTAGACAGTCACTTGTCTGAAATGGTATAGGTTCTCCTACTTGAGCAGGGGGCTGGACTTGAAGACCTCCAAGGTCCCTTCCAGCTCTATTCTATTCTATTCTATTCTATTCTATTCTATTCTATTCTATTCTATTCTATTCTATTCTATTCTATTCTATTCTATTACACCATGGTTGCTAATCTGTCAGGCCGTTGTTTATAGTTGTTGGAATACATGTTACAATGTATTTTGTATTGCAACAAGTTCATAATTATTCAGCCAGTAGATAGCAATGTTTAGTTTGCATCTATGGTTATAATCTATGGTTCATTTTGTTCTGTGACAATTGAGAAACCATTAAGCAGTAAGGCCCATGGTAACTGTACACTTCAGTTGATCTGTATGGCTATGTAACCATCCTCTGCTACCAATCTGCATGGCTATCTAATAATCCTCTGCTACCATTTCTATAGAATAAAACAGAATTTCCAACAAGTAATAGGCTCAACTTCAGCCCAGATAAACCAGGTAAACTTTTAACCCAATATCAACTCAGAGATGAAACCTGTTGTGTCCTGAGCCTGCAAAAGCAGGCTCGGGACGTTGCAAGAGTCCCGGGCATTTGCAAAAGCTGCCCGGGACCAGACTGAGTGGCGTCGGCCTTGTGTGCATGCGCAAGGCGGGAAAAGACCGCCTCATGATTGGTTGAACTTGCCCGGGGATCAGAAGGTATAAATAGAGGCCTGCGTGCCTCTGCTC
>NW_015386274.1:737388-740113 GCF_001527695.2 Protobothrops mucrosquamatus | reverse complement strand
TTTGGTGGAATATCCAACAGATTTTTAAGAAAAAGATAAAATTTACACCGCAGTTATTTCTATTGGGTATTATGGATAATTTGGATCAAAAAGAAATGAAATTGATGTTGTACTGTATAACAGCAGCAAGGACATTAGTTGCTCAAAATTGGAAAAAGAAGACGTTACCAACTATGGATGATTGGAGACAGAAGGTATCATATTTTGCAGAGATGGCAAAAATATCCGCATACCTGAAGGATCACTCTCAGGAGAAATTTATTTCAATGTGGAGAAGATGGATAGATTATATTCAGAGAAAATATGAACTGAATAATTATCATGTAGCTTTTGATTTAAAAAAATTTTTTTTATATACACATATATATACAACAAATATTGTTATATTTATAAAATTTGTATGTATTTTAATGTTATTTTAGAGTCATAGTAAGTTTATACTAGTGTGTAGTAATAATGAGTAGCTTTGGATAGAATTGGATTATTGTGTTTATTTCCTGGATCAGCTCTGGGAAGTCCTGGGGGGGAAGGGGGGAAAGGGAATAGATAGATGTATATAAATTGATGTATTGTAGATTTATACGTGATTTTTTTAAGGAGGTGCCCAGTGGGTACCCCAACTGCACCAGACGGGATGGTTGAGAGAGGAAGGGAGGTAGGTAGAGAGGGAGGAAGGAGGAGAGGTTGTAGGTTTGGGGGGAGGAAGGTGTGGAAAGTGAAAGAGGGGGGTGCAGGGGGGGGAAACCGGACACTTCCGTGAATGTATTGAGTAGTGTTATTTTCTTGGTTGATATTGTGATTAAATGCATCATATTTATGTTATTGTTTTTAATTGAAAAATCAATAAAAAAAATTTTTTTTTAAAAAAAAGAATAAATAATTAATTTAGGGATGCTGTTGCATGAGTAACCATGGCAGGGAGATCTTTGCACTAATTGTGCCTTACAGGAAGCCTTCGTTCCTACCTTGGTCACTTCCCATTTGAATTACTGCAATGTATTCTACATAGGGCTACCCTTGAAGACCATCCGGAAGTTACAACTGTAGCTGTCAAGTTAGCAAGGTAATCCAGACAAGTAGCACACTGTGGCTCTAACATTATGGTTACATTAACAGAATCATGCAAGTCTTTCACACACATTCTCACATTTTAAGTACAAGAAACTAGGGAGGGTCCTTCCTAAGATGTTTGCCATGCCCTCCCACAGTCCTTCTGTGGATTCAGCTGCCTCTTATCTAATCATTGTGTAGTTTGTGTCTACTCCTCCCATTTCTCAAGGTCATTCCCACATATCATTATAGCACCAATGTGCATAGTGTTGAGTGCCCCTAGCTTTGCCCATATAATACCCATTGTGCAAATTGTACTTGGTCCCAGTTTTTCTCTGGATGCAATTCAAAATGCTAATGATTACCCCTGCTCTATGAAACATTGTCTACCCCCCCACCTGAGGTACTATTTGCTCTTACCTCTTTACCCTTCTGGACAGCACTCAGGACTTGGTTCTTGTCCCAAGCACTGAGACAGGGTGAATTCAGAGTAAGATGAAAATGTGGCTTGCACCAGGAAAATATAGTTGTGGCATCAGGTTTTTTTAAAAGTATTTTTTAGTTTTATTTTTTTAATATATTTTATTAATTTTTCCAATAACATTCTTTAGTGCTTAGTAAACAGTGTGTTGTCTGGGTTCATGTTTAAAAAACAATCAATAATAATTAATTTCTATAGTTCCATAATCGATATATTAATTAATGATATATTTCTTTGATCTTCTCTTCATCCAATAGTATTCTCCTTTTGTCAAGATTAAGCAAATATTATTCTTAAAATTCAATACATATAAAGTTAAATATAAACCTTTTTCTTGTGTTTATACAAATAACAGTAACACCAGCATATAGCATCTTATCAGTTTATATTTCAATTGTGTTTATAAAAGTCATCTTATTAGGTCACTTATATGTCCTGTTTTCAAGATTTTTATTTAAGCTTAATTTCCCCTCTGTATTCAAACCATTCTTATCAGTCATTTTTCTCTAAGTTAATAATCTTTAAATATCCAACCTTTTCATTCATGTGCACCATCCCAATATTTTTATATTTCATATATTATAGAAATTGCTATACTACTTATATATCTTATCTCTCTTATTGTGAAACCCCTTTATATCCATAATTTATCTATTCTTTTAACCGTATTCAAACAGGTGCTTAATCATATAGTACTCCATCTGGTAAGTTGCATCAAATCTCTCAGATCTGATTCTAGCCTTCTTCTTTTACCAGGTAGCTTTCCGTGTTAGTGTGTTCAACTTATCCAGGGGTTTTTCCTGTATTTTTATAAATGCTGTTGGGAACAGAAAAAACAAGTTAGATAAGACATGTAGTTTTTGTCTCCCAAACTTTAATGATTGTCCTGGTTGCTCTATAGTCCATTTTATTAAGTCTTCTTTCCAATCTTCAAGTTGATTTGAAGGTCCTGAAAAATAGGATATCTTTTCCATTTCCATTGTTGTGGCAAAACAATAATCGCCCGGCCACCCTCTTCAGGGTGACCCGCTCCCTCCTTCAACTGAGGGGGGGAGAGGATCCCCTGGTGGGGAGGGCTGAGGATTTTGCACAATATCTGAATGATAAAGTCGCTCGGATCCGGGAGGGGTTGGACTCCGACTGGGTGGCCCCGGGGGAGGTGGAGGGAGCAGGTCTTGAGACGATTATATGGGA
>NW_015386274.1:725110-735911 GCF_001527695.2 Protobothrops mucrosquamatus | reverse complement strand
AATAATAATAATAATAATAATAAAAAAACCTTGCAAGTTTTCTTTTGTTTGTATTAATTTGTAGTTCTCTTCCTCTATAGCTTCCCTCTTTGGGTCACTGTCCTCTGATTTGTATTCTATTACCTGGTTTGTTTGTTCATTCTTTATCATCATTTATGAGAATTTTTTTATTTGTAAATTTAAGTTGGAAATGTGCTCATTTATGCCATCAAAGTTGTTTTTAATCTCATCATGATTTAAAATCATTGTCATTTGAATATGTTGCAGAATTGCATACATTTCCTCCTGGAAAGTATTTGCCTTGTCTTGAAATATTGCTCCTGCAGATCTCTGATGTTGCAGGCTGGGACCTTCAGAAGGGGATATTAGATGTAGTTTCCTGCCACTTTTAGATAGGTATGCAACATCCATTTTATCTCCCCTTTCCAGATGTTCTTTCACCGGTACCGTAGTCTCTGTGTTTAGCCTTTTAACTCAACTAGTCTTAAAGTCCAAACAACAAAATCTTATACAGTTCTTATCTTTATATATAGTTTTTTTTATAATCCAGTGTGTTTCCAATTATCAAAGCACCACTGAAGGCAGTATTTTATAACAGTTCTTCTGTTCAGGGGTCTTACAATTTATCTACCAGCCAAAGTTGCAGTCAAGAATGTTTGACTATCCAGTAAAGTTTCCCCCTAGAAGATTAGCCAACAGTCAAATTTTTTCTTTTTCTGCAGACAATTCTTGAGCTTAAAAATCACAGCTCACTGAATATTTATAATTCCAGAAGGTCAGCAGTTTTTAAAAGAAATATAGTTCTCAATCTGTTGTAGATGGCCCAGTATGTTTTCTTTTTTTGTTCCCAACTGTTTTCTATTTGGCTGAAGATCACTAAGGTTCAAGGAAACAGATTATTCTTTATTTCTGGGCGTCTTGCCAATTTCTGAGTCAGTGTTGTTGTTGTTCTATACTCTAATTTTCCACTAGATGTCAGTAGTTATTCATTTTCCAATTTTTCAAACATTTTTTTTTATAATTTCATCAAACTCTTTCAGATGTAAAATCTTAATGATTTTCTTAATTTTCAGATTTATCCAGACTGTAATATTGTTAGTTTCATTTCAGTATATTTCTTTCCCCCGTAAAAATTAAATTGCCGCTTCTGTCTATGGAAGGGTGGGGGTATAGTCCCCTCCCTTTTCACTTTCGGAGGATTTCTTGCTTTGGGGATCCTTTCCTGGGAATCAATTGCAAAATAGAAGAGAGAAGATCAATATTCTCACCAGTTCCAAGCACGCTATTCACCGTTGTTCTGGTTCATGCTTTTGAACTTCGGCTGCTGGTAGCTTGGGCTAGACACTGATGTGCAGCTAGCTTTTTTCCTATTGGGTTGGAGGGCTTCCCCTGGATCAAATGGATCAACCACCATTGTTCCACGATCATCGGGGTGCCCCTCCTTTGTCACCTCTCCAGGGCGACTTTTGACCCATTTAGGGTCCCCCTGGCAGAGCAAAACCAGCTGTGGGATGCAGAGCTCCACAATCCCTCAGCCGCGTCGCTACGAGGCAGAACTGGAAGTCATATTTTTCAGTTTTATTATTGCTGATTTTATGATTGCATATATCATTTTATTGGCTATAAACCTTCCAGAGTTTGTTTTAAGATGGGTGGCTACATAATATTTTAAATAAATTAATTTGAACAAACCAGAACTGATGCACTTCTTTAGGTGAAAGGAAATAATATGAACACATTTTATTGAGTTTAATAATTATTCTGTAATAAGTGTAAAAAGAAATGACTAGACTAGGAGATCTCAAGGAAAAGTGCATTAATTATTATTTGGTGTGGCATATGCAATTACCTCACAAAAATACTTAAAACTAAAGGAAAAACTGTTTTAATTTCCATTAATTAAAATAAAAATGCCAGCACTATATTTTTCAGACAGATTATAAGAAGACACACTTTTAATTATCTAAGTACCTGAATATGTTACCTGAATTTCAGGAATGGTTGGTAGTTTAAAGATGACTAAATCTCAAAGCCTCCATCTGTCTGCTATGCTAAATAGTCAACTTTTGGTGCAGCCCATCAAGAAAGGCGTGGCTGTTTCCTCACGGGCTGACCTTCGCTGCTCCTGCCATTTCTCTGCCCAAACTGTTCTCAGATCAGGTGCAGAAGGCACTTCCTCTTCCTCATTGCTGACTGGCTGCAACTGTGTGCTTTCCCCACCTGAAGCCTCAGGTTTGTCTTGCTGCAGCTCTGCTTTAGCCATTCGTGACTCTAGCCCAAGCTACCTTTAGCCAAAGCCAAAAAGCACTAAATTAAGCATGATTCTAAACAGCGTGAGTGAACTGGGTAAGAATATTGATTTTCTCTCTTCTACCTGACTGATTTCCTGAGAAAAAAAGAAAAAACCCCAGAAGTAAAAATCCTCCGAAAGTGAGGGGGGGTGTCTTTGTTCCACCCTCCTGTAAACGGAAGCGGCGAATTAAGTTTACAGGGGGAAAAATACAGAAAATTGAAAGATGGACTGGTGCTGACATCTAGTGGTGGATGAAAATACTGCGCTAAATATTCACCCCAGAAAGAAAAGCCTGTTGGCATGACCTTCATGGCAGCAGGAAGAGGGAGTATTTATTTTTCACTTACTTTATCAGGAACTCCCCTTATTTCAGAACAAAGCCTCTTAATTTTGGGCTGCATATTTCAGCCCAGGACATTTTATCAACCATGAAGTATTCAAAGTAAATATAAAGGTTTTCCAATAACTTTTACAGTCCCATACACTAATGATAAGCACAGAGGAAATATATTTTAGTCACATAGTACAAGTTAACATCAGTATGTATCCTATTAATATTGTAAAATTACCATAATCCATAGGGAGATATTGATTAGATCAACTGGTGTGTATGTTTTTGAGCTTTTTTAGAATATTTCATCAGAAAAACATAGTGTGTATGTTTTTGAGCTTTTTTAGAATATAGTGTGTATGTTTTTGAGCTTTTTTAGAATATTTCATCAGGAAAACATTTAGAATGGGGGGGGCAAAAAACAGAAACAAATACAGAAATCGGGTTATCTAGGTCCAGGAAATTTTCGATTCACCTTATTTTTGACACAGAAAATCATACCAAGGTGTTCCAGTGAGTGGTACAATCAGATTCAGACACTTTTGGAGGATATGGATTTTTTTTTAGATTCATTTCAGGTGAGATTTGAGGCTGCTTTTAATACTGATATTACTTTGATCATCCTGTGTTTTCCTTACTCTGCTAGAAAATAGCTAATAAAATGCAACCTGATTATCCTTATCTGATTTGATACTATTAATCATGTTATATATCTCTGGAGAAATTGTTTGGCTTAGACTCATATAAAAATCCTTTGCAATGGTTTTATTCAGTCTGAAGTCTTTCTCCAAAAGATGCTACTGAAGAAGTACTGCTCAAACTCATTGTGTTCTATTTTTAAATAGTACATCCCCTAAAGCAGGGGTAGGCAACCCAAAACATTCAAAGAGCCACTTGGACCCATTTCCCAACGAAAACAAAACACTGGGAGCCGCAAAACCCTTTTGATATCTAAAATGAAGATAACACTGCATATATCCTTTTTTACATACATACATATATATCATAAAGGTAAAAAAGGATATATGCAGTGTTATCTTCATTTTAGATGTCAAAAGGGTCTCTCTCTCTGTCTCTCCCTCCCTCCCTCCCTCTCTCTCGCTCTCCCTCTTTCTGCCCTTGGTCTGCCAATCCTCTTCCCCCACTCTTTCTTTCTCTCTCTTTCCTCTCTCTCTCTCCCTCCCTCTCTGTTTCTCTCCCCCCCTCTCTCTCCCTCTCTCCGATCTTCTGCTCACCTGGTAAGCTGACTTCAAGCTGTTCTCCAACAAGCTCAGGGGTAGGCAACCTCGGCTCTTTTATGACTCATGGACCAACTCCCAGAATTCCTGAGCCAGCATAGCTGGGCTAGCTAGCTCTCTCCTGCCCTTCCTGCTTCCTGCAGAGACGCAGCCAAGGCAGGAGCCCCACCCAGAAAGCTTGTTGGCTCGTGGAACAGGGTGAGGCCACTCTCTTTTTTACAGAGAGAGAGAGAGAGAGATAAAGAGAAAGAGAGAGAGAGAAGGGAAGCGAAGCGCAAGTGCCTCTCTCTGTCTCTCTCTGCAAATGGCAGAGGAGGCTGGGAGCCACAGGGGAAGGCTCAAAGAGCCGTATGCGGCTCCAGAGCCGCAGGTTGCCGACCTGTGCCCTAAAGAATCACATTCATGACTTGAAGTGCTTCTAAATCAATCCTTGCCATTATAGGCACAAATGTCTACTGCAGAAAAAAAAATCTCTTTTACCTCTGAAAGTTGATGGGTTAACTATACCCCTATCAGAATAAGCAGCCTTGCCACTGTAATTCTTGATCATTTTTTTCTTAATTAGTGAAATAATTGATCAGTGATAGTATAATAAAGAAACTGTATATATTACAATAATTAAAATGATCTAAACATGAAGAAAGGAAAGGCTAAGGAAACAACTATGGAAAAATATTTCTTACAGTTACTGTAGTAGCAATGGATATATCATACATAGTGCTATCCTTGAAGGTAGTCCAGAAATTTTAGTTTAGTAGCCCAAAATACTGACTAAAACTGGGCACTACAAATATATAATAACAAATTTATATAATCTGACTTCACTTCAAGTTCCAATTCAACCTGTTGGCCTTAATCTAAAAATCCCTTCAAGGCTTGAGATCATAGAATCAGAAGGAACATTTCATCCCATATGTTTTAATCACAACCAAGAATATGCCTTTTCCTTGATAATTTTCTGTCTACAGAATTCTCTCCAGACATAACTATTGCCAACTTGTTTTAGAATGTGATTATTTTATTGCATATTTTAATTATTCAAACATTTTATCATGTGATTATGTAGTATTCTGAGTTGTTCAAGAAAAATTTACTTTTGAAGGATGGAATACAAATTCTAAAATTATACATACATAATCTTAGGCAAATGCACAAGAAGGGATTTGGAATTTAAACTGGCCTAATGAAATATTGCCTCAATATTTCTTTTTCTTATAAATATTACTACTTTTTAATAGATCAACAAAGATTTGCAGTAAAGGTTAATACATTTTACATTGTGTGTTTAAGTACAAAGTAAGTACAAAAATCTAGTATAAGTGTAGTATAAGAACTACAAACTATCAGAGGCAAGGATTATAAAAGTATAAACTCATGAGGAAAAGGGGCGTTGTCTTACCTGAACGCCTTTTCTCAGCACGGAGGTGGAGAATCCACCAATGGGTAGTAGACTGTATTCCTGCCCAATCAGATCAAGTCAGCCAAAGTTGCCACGCCCGTCCTAGGCCATAGATACCCAGTCTTTGACGCGAGTGTAGCCATTGACTGACAGCAAGACGTTGTGGCTCACCAAACTAATTGATCTTAGGCCTAATGACCTACAAGGGTGGGAGGTGGATTCTCCATCTCCGTGCTGAGAAAAGGCATTCAGGTAAGACAACGCCCCTTCTCCAGCACTTGGAGATGGAGAATCCACCAATGGGACATACCAAAGCCTACTGTCCCTGAGGGTGGGTAGTAGACTGGTCCAGAGTGGCACTTTGATGCAAAACTTGTTGAAGAACTCTCCTGCCGAAAGAAGCCTCAGCCGAGGCAAACTTATCAATTTTATAGTGCCGAATGAAAGGAGAAGGTGAAGCCCAAGTGGCTGCCTTGCAGACCTCCTCGATGGAAGCCTGAGTGGCCCATGCCGCAGAAGTAGCCACACTCCGTGTAGAATGGGCGGTAACCCCACGTGGGACCGGCAATGACTCAGCTTGGTATGCCCCGGCAATGCATGCCCGTATCCATCTGCCAACTGTGGAAGAGGAAACTTTCCGACCTTTGGTGGAGGAGTGGAAGGATACAAAGAGGGCTTCTGATTTGCGGAATTCAGCTGTCCGCGAAATATAGTACCTAAGGGACCTGCGGACATCCAAACTGTGCCATTGCCGTTCCAACGCATGTGACGGATTGGGACAGAAGTCAGGCAGCACTATCTCCTGTGACCTATGGAACAGGGAATTGACTTTCGGGACGAAGGTAGGGTCGAGACGAAGAATCACCCTATCCTGTTGGAAAACACACAAGTCATCCCGGATTGAAAGTGCCGCCAATTCGGAGATGCGTCACGCAGACGTAATTGCCACCAGGAATGCCACCTTGTGGGACAGGTAGCGAAAGTCACACGTCCTGAGGGGCTCAAAGGGAGATTTAGTGATGGCCCGGAGTACTCGTGGCAGTTCCCACGAAGGGTACCTATGTACCGCAGGGGGTTTGTTGTTGGTGGCCCCCTTAAGGAATGACCGTATCAAGGGGTGATGACCCAGTGACTCTGCTGAGTCGCAATTGAGGACCGTGGAAAGAGCGGCAACTTGTCTGCGCAGTGTGTTAGGAGCTAAACCCCTGTCCAGTCCATCTAACAAAAAGTCCAAGATAATTGGAACAGAGTGCCGAGAGCAACAATTGTCGCCCGGAACACCATGATTGGAAATTTCTCCACGTGGCCTCGTAGATGCGGTTCGTGGATGGACGGCGCGATGCCTGAATGACTGTGATGACCCCTGGTGAACAAAGTTCCCTAGTTAGGATCGAGCGCTCAAGCGCCAGACGGCTAACTGGAGCCATTGGGGGTCTGGATGTAGAATGGCCCCTTGACTGAGAGAGATCTGTTCTGGTGGAATCTGCCAAGGTTCCGCGAGGGAAAGGTTCACCAGATCGGCGAACCAAGGTCTCCTTGGCCAATAAGGTGCCACCAGGAGGATCTCCGCTCGCTCCCGAAGAATCTTGCGCATCACCGCCGGGAGAATGGGTAGAGGGGGAAAGGCGTAGAGTAGACCCTGTGGCCAAGGGCTCCGAAGAGCGTCCGTTTGTTCCGCCCCTACCGCCGGAAAACGTGAGAAGAAGCGATTCAGCTGGGCATTGGACGGAGATGCGAAGAGGTCCACAAGAGGAAGGCCAAAACAGTGACAAATCTCCTTGAAGACCCTCGAGTGGAGACGCCACTCCGAGTGATCTATCGTTGACCTGCTCAGAATGTCGGCCTGTGTGTTCGCGACCCCCGAAATATGATCGGCCTTGATGGAGGCCAGATTGCGTTCTGCCCAGAATCCCAGTAAGAGAGCCTCGGACAACAGGTTCCGAGATCGGGTACCCCTTGGCGATTTACGTGGGCCTTGGCTGCCACATTATCCGTGAGGACCAAAACGTGACGCCGTGCCACCAGATGGCGAAAGTGACGAAGAGCTAGATGGATGGCCCTCAACTCTAGCCAATTTATATTGTGCCGAAGGTCCGTGGCGGACCAACGGCCCTGTGCCCAATACGACCGAAGGTGTGCCCCCCAGCCAAACAGGCTGGCGTCGGTTGTGAGTACAATTCTGTCCGGCTCCTTGAAACGTAACCCTCTGAGTACGGCTGGTGACAGCCACCACCTGAGGGAGCGTAACACTCGGTGAGGAAGAACTACCCTGTGTTGGGAGGCACTGAGGTTCCGCCTCTGAAAGGGAAGCATGAACCATTGTAGTTCCCTGGAATGGAGCCTGGACCATGGGACGATCGCTATGGCCGAGATCATCTTCCCTAACAACTGGGAGAGACTGACCAGTGTTACCGACCGACTCCTGCGAAGCAGAAGGATCGACTCCCTTATGCTGTCTCTGCGATCTTGAGACAGGTACACCCGGCACTCCATCGTGTCTATGATGGCCCCCAGGTGCAAGAGCCTCGTTGTAGGAATTAAGTGGCTCTTGGGAAAGTTCACCGAGAATCCGTGGTCCTGGAGCAGTTTTATCACCAGTTCGAGGTCCGCCACGGCTGACCGGGTGGATGAGGACTGAATTAAAATGTCGTCCAGATAACATTGGACTCTAACTGGTATCAATCGTAAATGTGCTGCCAGGACTGCCAGAACTTTGGTGAACACTCTGGGGGCCGATGATAGGCCAAATGGGAGCGCCCTGTACTGGAAGTGACGCCCCTTGTATGCGAACCGTAGAAACCGTCGATGGGTCAGATAGATAGGAATATGAAGGTATGCCTCCATGAGGTCGATAGACGTCAGGAGGTCCCCTTCTCTGACGCTTCCCAAGATGGAGCGGAGCGTTTGCATTTTGAATTTGTGGTAAGCGATATGGAAATTCAAATTCTTGAGATCTAAAATGGCCTTCCATCCCCCTGATGCTTTTGGAACAACGAAGAGGATGGAGTAAAACCATTGACCTCTCTGACCCAGTGGTACGGGTTCTATGGCTCGTATGCGCAACAAGTGTTGGACTGCGTCGTCCATCAACTTTTGCTTCGTACGGTTTCAGGGGTACGGACAGGAAAGGAACCGATTCGGGGGGTAGGAGACGAACTCCAGCTAGAGACCATGGTGAATAGTGTTGATTACCCACGCATCCGTGGTGGTCGCCTCCCATTTGTGGGCAAACAGAGCAAGTCTGCCCCCTATGGGAGGTGCCGCCGATGAGTCACCGTGAGCGGCGAAAAGGCCTGTTGTTCCCTCAAAATGGCCGTTTCCCCTGAGGTTGTTGTCTGGGTCCAGGATTTTTGCCTATCAGGTTGTCTATCCTGCCTGTCCTGTCTGGACGCAAAGGAGCGAAAAGGCTGGGGGTAATTGTATCTCGCCCCCCCACGAAAGGACTGTCTTCGTGGGAAGTAGCCAGATCTTTTGTTTTGCCGTTTGAGCAGGTGATTAAGGACCTTGCGTTTATCCTTGTTCTCTGTTAAGTAAGGGGTCAGAGAATCCCCAAATAACTTAGCACCCTGATAAGGAGCAGCTGACAATTTCCATTTGGATTTAGCATCAGCTTGCCAATGTTTCAACCAGAGCACATGACGTCCAGTTATGCTGGACGCCATAGCCCTGGAAGAAAACCTGGCGGCCTGTAGGGATGCGTCTGACACATACTCAGTGGCCGCCACCATCTTACTGAGGTCCAGGTGCGTGCGGGCATCCTCCACCGGAATCCGGGCTTGGAGTTGCCGGAGCCAGGTGAGGGCGACCCTGCTGAAGAAGGAGGCAGAGGTTGCGGTCCTGATCGCCCAGGCGGCCGCCTGGTGTGTCCTCTTATAAGTGGACTCGCACTTGCGATCCTCGGCCTTAAGGGCCTCCGAAAAGTCACCGGAGATGGCGGTGGCTGATACTAGGGGCCCTAATGGTTCGTCCACATCCGGAATCTCCAGAACCTCCTCCAGCTCCTTGGCAACATTATACAGCCTCTTATCAGTGGAACCTGGTAAGGGAAGAGAAGCCGGAGAGGACCACTGCTTCTTGATTGCAGTCAGGAACAGGGAAGGACAGGGGATACGGTGTTGCGTTGCAACAGGTTCTACGAAATTTGGGTCCGCCTCCGCATCGGGTGGAGCGGGAGTATCTGCTGATGAAGATCCCTGTCCCAGATGAGCCGTGGACGTGGCCTTACGCAGTAAGGTGATAAAGAAAGAAGGGTTAAATAGGCCAGTGAATGAGGGAGCCTCTGGAGGGACATCTTCCTCCTCTGACATCTGGATCTCCTGTCCAGGTGCGGGTCGGTTGAGGTATGAATCCTCAGAAACAAAAGACCCAGATGGAGAAGATGGGTTATAATAAGCCTCAGCCTCCGGTTGGGAAATAGGAATGGGAATGGACGTTACTGGTCTAGAGACCCGAGCTCTGGCGTCAAGAGTGCGGTCTACTGCTCGCTCGATTAATAGCGCCAGGCGGTCCTCTGTAGGGAGGGGAATCGGCTCAGAAGGGCGGAGTCCCACCGCGGTAGGGGTGAATGTGGCTTCAGGGGCCCCCTGAGCCACCCTTGACATAGAGGGCTGGGGAGCTGAAGGGAATTCCTCTATCCTGCACTGCGCGGGGGAATGGAAAGAGTCCCCCATCGACCAGACTCCCCTAGGAGAGGTTGGCACCCCTAGGGGTAAGTCAAGGACTAACCCCGCGGACTGCGGTGTCTCCAACCTGGCTCTCTTCTGCGCTTTGGAGAACTCTTTTTCCAAGGCTTGGTGTCTCCTGTTAGCCTGTTTGTCAGTGTGTTTGGAAGATTTGGTGGTAGATCTGACCTTATGGGTCGTTTTATCATTGCCTTCCAGACCGGGTGGACCCGATGAGGGTGCCAAGGCACTCATTGAGGAAAAAACAGCTTCCTCCATTCTCCAATAGCACTGGAACACAATAGGGGGCTCCTGCTATCTGGAGAATGTCAGACTCTGGATAAGGACAGACGGACTACAAGGGACGCCTGGAACCCAGGTACAAATCCCGGTTGGATAAGGACAGGTACACTACTGGGGCACCTAGAATCCAAGGGTGATATTATGTACGAATAAGGACAGACACACTACAAGGGGAGCCTGGAATTCGTACTTAAATACTGTGGATAAGGACAGACACGCTATTGGGGGTGCCTGGAATCCCAGTATAGTGCCAATTCGCAGAAAACCCAAATTAAGGAACCAGGAGACACCAAACCGAAGAAGAAGGAGCCAACAGTAGCTGAAAGGTTGGTTGGGAATAATTGAGGAGAATGAGAGATGGAGTGGAGTCCCTCCTGGTGGAGTCCCTCCTGGTGAAATGGGGGCAAGGGGTGCAAGTGGGCTTGTTGATTATATACCTGGCTCCCTGCTATGTATCAACAGCCCTGCCTGAGCTGGCCGACGTGATAGCCGGGGTGGCAGTTGAGACCCCCAGACTTATGGTCTTGGGGGATTTCAATCTGCCATCAGTGGGTGAGACGTCGGCGGCAGCTCAGG
>NW_015386274.1:683161-724275 GCF_001527695.2 Protobothrops mucrosquamatus | reverse complement strand
TTCTGGGCGTTCTATGACAAAAAAAGCCCTGTATATATAAGTACAGAAGCATGAGACAACATATATTCAATTATGAGAACTTTTGAAACTTTTATATCAGTGTATAGTCTTAACAGGAACTTTATTAAATCTCATTTCCATTTCCCACAGACTTTAATTAATGCTTTTTAAAGGTACAAGGTCATATTTTATAATCTCAAAAGCAATTACAGGTAGAACATAACTTAATACATAAACATGCATTCATTTCAATCCCTAATAATTCAAGTAAACTGACCTGCAGTCTTTTGATAGAAATCCCCCAAAGTCATAACTGAATCATGATACAAAATATTGGACCATATGAATCTGATAAAGTAGGTGGATAATAATCAATGATTTTTAAAAAAAAATAAAAAAAATCAGATTTTTTTATTTAAATCAGATTTTTTTATTTTTATCAAATTTATTTTAATAAAATGCTTTTGGAGTAAAAATCTATCTAAATATAGTTTTCTGTTTAAGATACATTAATACTTTAGTTTATTCAGCATGAAATGGAGCTTAGTTATAATAATAATGATGATGATAAAGTTGGAAGGGACCTCGGAGGTCATCTAGTCCAACCTCCGGCTCAGGCAGGAAACCCTATACCATTTCGGACAAATGGCTGTCCAGTTTCTTCTTAAAAACTTCCAGTGTTGGCGCATTCACCGCTTCTGGAGGCAGATTGTTCCACTGGTTAATTGTTCTAACTGTCAGAAAGTTTCTCCTTAGTTCTAGGTTGCTTCTCTCTTTGGTTAGTTTCCACCCGTTGCTTCTTGTCCTGCCTTCAGGCGCTTTGGAGAATAGCCTGACTCCCTCTTCTTTGTGGCAGCCCCTAAGATATTGGAACACTGCTATCATGTCCCCCCTCGTCCTTCTCTTCGTTAAACTAGACATACCCAATTCCAGCAACTGTTCCTTATATGTTTTAGCCTCCAGTCCCCTAATCATCTTTTTTGCTCTTCTCTGTACTCTTTCTAGAGCAGTGGTTCTCAACCTGTGGGTCGGGACCCCATTTGGGGTCGATTGACCATTTCATGGGGGTCGCCAAGCAAGGCTGTCCGCCATTTTTTTGTCCGCCATTTTTTTTGTCCGCCATTTTTTTTTCCTTTTCCGGCGGGCGCCTTACCTCCCTTGAGCTGGGCCAGCTGGTGGTCGGCCTGCTCCGTCTCTGCCGCTTACCAGTTACGCCTCGCCGGCGCAGGGGGTGAAACCACGCATGTGCGGCGCTCCCAGGCAGGGAAAGTCCTCGACTTACTACCGGTTGGGTAGTCCTCGACTTATGACCGGTTTAGTCTTCGACTTACGACCGGTTTAGTCCTCAACTTACGACTGGTTTAGTCCTCGACTTATGAGCGGTTGGGGTCGCGGCATTAAAAAGGTTGAGAACCACTGTTCTAGAGTCTCAACATCTTTTTTACATCGTGGTGACCAAAACTGGATGCAGTATTCCAAGTGTGGCCTTAACAAGGCATTGTAAAGTGGTATTAGTACTTCACGTGATCGTGATTCTATCCCTCTGTTAATGCAGCCTAGCACTGTGTTGGCTTTTTTGGCAGCTACAGCACACTGCTGGCTCATATTTAAATGATTGTCCACTAGGACTCCGAGGTCCCTCTTGCAGTTACTACTATTGAGCAAGGTACCCCCTATACTATACCTGTACATTTGGTTTTTCTTGCCTAAATGTAGAACCTTACTTTTTTCACTATTGAATTTCATTTTGTTAGATAGCGCCCAGTGTTCAAGTCTGTCCAGATCCTCCTGTATCCTAAGCCTGTCTTCTGGAGTGTTGGCTATTCCTGCCAGCTTGGTGTCATCTGCAAATTTGATGAGTTCCCCATCTATCCCCTCGTCCAGATAGTTGATGAAGATGTTGAAGAGCACTGGGCCCAGAACAGAGCCCTGGGGCACCCCACTACACACTTCCCTCCATGTAGATGCGGTTCCATTGAGGACCACATGCTGAGTACGTCCGGTCAGCCAGCTACGGATCCATCTGGTGGTGATGCTGTCTAACCCGCATTTTTCTATCTTATCAAGTAGTAGGTTGTGATCTACTTTGTCAAATGCCTTACTAAAGTCCAAGTAAATTATATCCACAGCATTCCTCTGGTCCACTAATTTTGTCACCTGATCAAAGAATGCAATAAGATTTGTCTGGCATGATCTGTTTTTGACAAACCCGTGTTGGCTTTTAGTAATGACTTTGTTTGCCTGTAGGTGTTCGCTGATTTGTTGTTTGATTATCTTTTCCAGAATCTTCCCAGGTATTGAGGTCAGGCTGATAGGTCTGTAATTTCCTGGGTCCTTTTTTTTTTCCTTTTTTGAAGATGGGAACTACATCAGCTCTTTTCCAGTCTTCTGGTAGTTCCCCAGTGCTCCAGGATCTTTGAAAAATATGGTTCAGTGGTTCTAAGATCACATCCGCCAGCTCCTTAAGAACCCTGGGGTGTAATCCATCTGGTCCTGGTGATTTGAACTCATCTAGGCTGGACTTACCATTTTCTTGCCTATCTTAACTTGTATCTCTATTTTGTTTTTTATGGCACTATTTTTGGTAGGTTGGTCTGTTTTTTCCCTTTGCGTAAAGACAGATGCGAAAAATGAGTTAAATAGTTCTGCTTTCTCCCTGTTGCTTGTCACCTTCTTGCCACTTTCACCCACTAATGGACCAATTGTTTCCTTCACTTTTTTCTTGTCTTTTACATGTTGAAAGAAGCTTTTTTTGTTATTTTTGACTTTGGTTGCAAGCCTTAGTTCATTCTGAGCCTTAGCTTTCCTCACTTCGTCTTTGCAGGCTCAGGCTATTTGCTGATATTCTGACTTAGTTACCGTATGTGTCTCTCTTTCCACTTTCTATACTTGTTCTTTTTATCTTTCAATTGATCAGAGAGTTCCTTATGCAGCCATGCTGGTTTCTTTGGAGAGCTATTATTTTTCTTCTTCATTGGTATTGTGCTAGACTGGGCCTTTATTATCTCACTTTTCAAAATTTCCCAAGCCTCTTGAGTTGTTTTCCCCTGGAGGATTCTCATCCATGGAATCCTTCCCAAACCCTCTCTAAGTTTATTGAAATTAGCTCTCTTGAAGTCCAAGATTCTAGTTTGACTGTGTTCTATTGCATGAGGCTGTATATTCTGCAATATTTACATTTTTCATAAACTCATTCAATGAATCCAAGCTCTACAAGCTGAGATAACATGCACTGCATTGATGCATTCACACAATTTCACAATAACCATAAGATCATAAAACAAAGTTCAGGAATATTCCTTTATCCCATTGTTTTGCAAATCTATGTACACTACAAACTGTATAATTTTTTGAAGAGAAATGCATTTATACCAGGCTCTAAGTGTTTTAATTAAATAAAAGAATTTGAGCAGTTCTCCTCCTATTAATCTAAAATCGGTTCTGATATCGGCTGTTTTACTAACCTGACAGCTTATTATTCTAAATAGGAAGACTTCATTTGTTTGCAAATAATAATATTAAAGATTCTAACTACCAGAAAAAATGAGTCCTTAGATTTAAAGAGCACCTGTCATTTCAGATCCATCATGGCAGCGCCTGTTAGCGAGCATCCACTCACCTGCTGCCCGCAACGTCCCTCACCTTGTTGTGTCACTGCCACATCACCAGCTATCCCATTAAAGTGAGCGGGACTGTCAGTGAGTCAACAGCGGGTCAGAGGAGGGGCCAGTGCGGGACAGAGATGATAGTTGCTCTTTAAAAATTATGATTTAAATCCAGTTGATTTAAATCAAGCCTTTCTACTAGTTATTTAAATCATGATTTAAATCGTGATTTTAATCGACTTGATTTAAATCAAATCCACCCTGTGATAAAGCCACTTTGTGATAAATATTCTTAGGAGCTGCTACTATATGTACACGGAAGAATAACAAATAGAAGTCAGAATCTGTAACAAAAGTTCTTTGTACTAACATCTCTGATTATAATGCAAAAAAGAACAGAAAAGAAAGAACAAAACACCATGTCTCCACACGGCAAAAAAATTATAGAGATAACATCACAAAATAAATAGGATTGAAGTAGTATGGCAAGCTTCTTTTCATATTAACCTATGTGAAGTGATTTTAATAAATTGTTCAGATAGTTTAAAATTAAAGGCCATTTTACATGTCACAGGACTTCATGAGTTTCCAAGAATGTGTGAAGGCTGAATGTGTAGAATGATGGGGTCATATACACTGGGTTTCATGTACACAACTTCACATTTTTCCTAGCCTACACCTCCTTGTCCTTTTTGCATTAAAGTGCAACACTCTGTGTTATCTTGGATAAAGCAGGGTAAAAAACTTCCTTAGAATCAATTCAGCCTATGTGTGTATCTAAATTAGAATTCTAAGTTATGGGTAAAATCAATTGTTATATTATATACTGTATATACTGATATATATACAAAATATGTGGGAAGGAAGTGCAGTATGGTCTTTTATTTACTTCCTCAATTCTTGTTTTTCTGAATTAATAAAATTAAATAGCTGCTTGAGCAACTGGAATCAGAAAATTATCTCAGGTACTCTTTGGATTGAATGTACTAATAAGTATCATTGCAAATAATTCTTTCCTGGGTAAGGTGCTAAAACAAGTGTTCTATATTTCCAGGCATTATTTGATTAAATTCAATTATATCTATTACCAACTGGTTTTAGCACAGGAGCTGTCTAAATTTCATGTTAATCTGTACCAGGGAAGGGAGGAAAAGGGAGATCCTACTAATTGGTTTGGATTTTTTTCAAAGGTTTTCATCTACATCTGCCATTGTATTTTTTAGACAGACTCATTGAATTTGGGAAGGACTTCTCTTAAAAGATACAATATGATATTTTTTATTCTAGAAAAAAAGGTAAGCAAATCTAAAATGCCAGTTGCTGTGGAGAAAGAAAACTATTGCCTTCATATATTGCTTAGCACATCCCGAATGCATCTGGCTAGCCACAAAGAATGCTGGACTCACAAATCTGGCCTGATTTATTCCATTTTTTCTTACATTCTTATGAATAAGACCTTTTTGTACTTGAAATTGCTACTGAAAAGGTCTCAGCACTGAAGAATTCTTGCCCAGTCCTACAATATCAAAGTTATGGCATCTTCATGTTTCCATCTTGTCTTTTAATGTGTTTTTTTCCTTTTGCAAAAACGGATAGTCTGAATTCTGATTTGGATATAGCATGCCTCACCCCCCCCCCCAAAAAAAAGTACCTCTCACACCTACTCTTTAATTTTAACATTATTCAGATCAAGAAATAAAGAGATGTTGATTTGTTACTGACTAAAATATTCTGTCAGGTAACAACTAATTCACTGAAGGTCTATATGGCCTCATACTGTAGTACCATTCATCCATCAAGTGTCCAGCCAGTCCTTTCATGTAAAATACAGTTTAGTTCAGACTACATGTATCTACCTTTCAAGCCTAATAATGATCATGACCTTAATGATGGGAGGAAAGTCATGCATAACAGTTTGGACAAAGCTCTTACTCTGGTTATTTCCACCAAAATGAAGCAATTAATACAGCAATTGTTTTAACAAATACTGTATAGGAATGTGTGGATGTTATACAATCAGACCACATTCATATATTAAAAATATGTCTGTAATTAGAGATATTTCTTTCATGCTTCTTTAATTCCAGGCTATCAAACAGACTTACAGGGCTTTGCAGGGCAGACCCACTTTTTGCCCGGACAGAGAAATGACGGAGACTAGAAGCTTCGTCTGCTTGCATAAGTGTTTGGGTACCTATGGGTTGCACTCCGTTCCCAAGTACCCCACAGACGCCCAAACACTTTTTGCCTGGATGGAGAAATGACAGAGACTGGAAGCTTCATCTGCTTGCAAATGGCACGCTTTGAAATGGAACAATGAACTCTGTTTCAAAGTGCCCCATTTGCAAGCAGACAAAGCTTCCAGTCTCCCTCTGGGCTAAAAGTGCGCAGCGGAGCCAGGCGGGGGGTGGAGGCAGGTGATCAGGACATGCTGTGTGTCCGCCTGGCTCGCGGGAGGCTTGCAAGGCAGCAAACGGAGGCAGAGGGATGGGTGATCCTGACACACCGTCCACTCCATCCTATCATCTCTTGGCTTGCCTGCAGCCGTGCCTGGGCGGGCAATCATGCAGTGCATCAGAATCGCCTGCCTCCCCCGTGCTCCACCTGCTGCTGGTGCTGCCGCGCAAGCCTCCTGCGAGTCCCACGAGCCAGACGACCGGACAGCACATCTGGATCGCCTGCCTCCCCCCCGTTTCTGCCTCCACAGTCAGACTTACCTGTGTTGTGCCCAGGGGCCGGCGGGCTGCAGCTGCTGCCAGACACCATTGGCCCCCACACACTCGATGCCTCTTCTGCTGGCCATGCCCATCCCCACAGGCTTATTTTTGGGGTAGGGCTTATATTAGGCCCACCCCAAAAAATCAGGCTAGGATTTATTTTCGGGGTAGGTCTTATTTTCGGGAAAATGCGGTATCCCTCTACTGATGCAGCCTAGGACTGCATTTGGGGTTTTTTGGCAGCTGCAGCACACTGCTGGCTCATACGTAAGTGGTTATTCACTAGGACACCTAGATCCCTGTCAAAGTTACTAAGTACTGTTACAAAGTACAGTACTGTTGAGTCAGGTCCCACCTATTCTATAGTTGCACATTTGGTTTTTCCTGCCAAAGTGTAGGTCTTTACATTTCTCACCACTGAACTGCATCTTATTAAATGAATATAATCTCAACTTCTCTCCAATACTTCTCCCCAGATTCTGAAACTAGCATCTTTTGCTCCTCTCTCAACTCCTGCTTTGCTGTGTCATTGGGATAATGATTGTCCTATTCCTAGGAGAGATTGGGAAAGAATCCTGGGAGTGTATGTCAAGAATATATAATACCATTAGAGTCACCAACAGTGTGAACATCATCACAGTTGCCCAGCTAAAAGCAAACAGACACCTATATTAGTCAATAGCAATATAGGAACATGCTGAAAATGGAATATCACTTTTACTAACAATGTAAAGGTATAATTTCATACTGTGTGGGAGAGAGCAATGGTAAATGGCAATTGTATTTTAACAGAAAACTTACATAGACAAAAAATATAAAATGATAATATATTTTGGAAATCATATTAAGTGAAACTCAATGTGCTACTGAGGAAGAACTCAGGATCTTCGGGAATATTAATGATAGTATGATGTGACTAGATGTCTTTGAGATGTCCAGTTGCTAAGTTCTCTAGACTGTATAAAGGTATTTTAAATGAATGTTGGAAATGTAAATGTAAAGAAGGGACTTTTTATCATTTATGGTGGACATGTGATAAAGCAAAGAAATATTGGAGTAGGATTCATATATAAATGCAGAAAATTCTTAAAGTGAACATAAAGATTAAATCAGAAACTTTCCTTCTGGGTCTAATGGAAAGAGAACTGGAAAAAATGGAACTCTGGTTTTATATATGGTGACAGCAGCAAGATTGCTCTATGCACAAAACTGGAAGGATGCCTCAATTCCTACCATGGATGAATGGTTACAAAATCTGATGGAATTAGCAGAGATGGCCAAATTGATAAAAGAAAAGACCATACGTAGTTTTGTTTCTACTTGGAAACCGCTTCCGGACTTTGTGCTTGAGGTGGAAAAAATGGTATAATGATTTTGGGTTTTACTGATTATACTGATTTGCCGATACAGAAATGGCTAGTGCATGCTACTATAGAAATGTAAAAAGTTGAGATTTGATTTTAATGTCTGATTTTACTGCAACAGAGAGAGTCGGAAGTCAACGCCTTTTATTTCTTCCCCTCCCCTTCTTCACACCTTTTTTGTTTTTCCTTTTTCTACTGTTGTCCCCTACTATTTGCTTTTGTATTTTCACGTTTTATGTTATAAATGAATAAAACTAATAAAAAAGACATGTTCAGTTGCTGATGCTATTAACCAGGGAAAGAAATTCTGAAATAATAGCAGAACTATAGTGGAAATGAAATATAAGAAAGATGAATATATGAAAGTTCAACATTTAAATCAACTACGCATTGCATTGTGGCATCACCTAATTGAAGTGGATTGATAATGGACACTTTCAAGGATAAGCAAGGATAGTTCTTGGGTACAAATCAATAATAGAACTTAGACTTTATGACAACCCTTAAATATGATAGTTATCCAAGTTTATTTAAGAACGCTAATGCAGAAGAAGAGAAAATTGATTAGTTTTAGGATCAGGGTCAATCTGAAACTGACAAACATCCCAAAAAGATGTGCTGCTTGTGATTGGAGACTGGGATACCAAAGTTGGAAATATTAAGGAAAACATAGCTTGACTTTGTGACCTAGGAAACCAGAATGGAAAATAACTGATCAATTTCTGCCAAGTCAATGATTTCTTCATTGCTAATGCAGCCATTCAACAATCAAAATGCCTTCATATGCAGCCATTACTAGATGATATATAGACATTAAACGGACTATTATTGGTTCAAGAAGGTAGCTCAGTTATAACTGCAAAGACATGACCAAGGATTGACTATGGAACAGATCATGAACTGCTCTTTGAGTCAAACTACAGTGGAAGAAGAAATGTAACCATAACACATGAACCTAAACATGTATCTGCCATTTTCAAAAAGAACATCAAGAATCATTTTACAGTTCTTAAACTGATTGATAGGGAACCAGAGAGATTGTGGAATGAAACCAAAGTAGCTGTTAAAGATGAATATGAAAAGAAATTGCCAGAGACCAAAAACATAAGAAAGCAAACTGGATGCCAAAAACAGTAAGAATTGGTAAAAAGCCAAGAAAGACAAAAATCCCAGGAAGGAACTTGCAAAAAATTTCAGATGATTGTGTGAAGGGATAAAAGACAATATTATGATGACATCTGTAAATACTGTAGACTGAAGATGGAAGCAATAAAGAATATATAAATGATAGAAGCCGACACAAACACAAAAAAGAAAAGCCTTAAAAAAAATCTCTGAACTTAGAATAAGGTTCCAATCTCAAATTATAATAAAAGACATAACAGAGCAGATAATAACTAATTCAAAGTATTTTAAATAATACCAAACAAATAGTATGGTGAAATTCTGTACAATAGAAATGTCAACATCTAAAATAGCTTAGAAGATTTTCCTTAATTACAAAAACCTCTGGTACCAAAAGATGAACTCTGGTCATTTCAAAGTCAAAAAGCTACAGAAATTGATAGAATATCTATAGAATATGGCAACGAAAAGCATAAGAATCTGTAATCAGTGCCTGCCAATCTGAAGAATGATATAGTAGCTAATGGATTCGAAGAGGTTGGTCTACATACCAATACCAAAAACAAGGAAACTTAACAGTGTGAAAACAATTGCACAATATTCTCATATGCTAGCAAATTATGCTTATTATTCAACATACTCTGTACCTGGAAAGGAAATGCCAGATGTTCAAATTGGTTTTAGGAAAGGCCAAGGAATCATAAACATTACGGCTGATGCATGCTGGATAACTGAGAAAGTCAAACAATGCACACACACACCCAAAAAAGTCTGTCTGTACTTCATTTGTTGGACTTGGGTTGTTTTGTGCATGAAAAGATATGAAATGTGCTTAGAAAAATGGGACTCTCAGAGCATCTCACTGACTTCATGCAAAGCCATAATCTGGATAGAATATGGTGAAACAGACCAGTTCCAGGTCAGCAAAAAAAGAGTAAGAAGATGCCATAAACTCTCCCAGCAATTATTCTATATGATGAATATATATTGAGAAAGCTGAATTGAAATATGAGTGTGGTTTTAAAATGGAAAGAAGAAACATCAGTAACCTGCGCTACACTGATGACACCAGTGATAATTGAAAATGCCAAGGATTTGAAAGTTTGAATAATGAAAGTCAAGGACTACAGTGAAAAATAGTACTAAAATTAAATATAAAAACCTAAGTAATGACAAGTATAGCAACTAACCATCGAACTGACAGTAAATATATTGAGGTAGACATTGTAAATCTGGGAAATTCTGCTGCCAATTCAACAATAGCACAATGTTTTTTTTAATATTCTGCCTTTCAATAAAGAAAGCTTATTGGGATACTGAAAATTAAGATCAATTATCATTTACTGAATTACATTAAATGTTTTAAAACAAAAATAACTGCTTTTTTCCTTAGATTCATAGTGTTTTTACATTATGTAAAATTGTAATTTTAAATGATGACACCTTGCAAATCCCCCTAAAAAAATACTACTGGAAAAGATACATTTCTGCTTTCCTAGAACTCAGTTTAAGCATGAATTGTTTAAGGTTTACACTTTTTAAAACACATCTTAGGCATTTAAGTATAAAATTGTTCAACTCCTCCAGTTATACAGGCTCCTTCTTAGCTGACTGAGGTATAGTCTGGCTTGATTATTTGGGAGAAGTTTCAGCCTGTACGTTTTGGAGTAGTGCAGCCACATGTATATTGGATCCACATTTCTCTTAGTTCAGACATGTCAAACACAAGGCCCACAGCCAGATCCAGCCTGCAAAGTGGTTTCATGTGGCCTGCGGAGCCATCCTGGAAACAGCGAGGGAATGGCCCCTGCTGCCTTGGCTCTGGCCAGCCAGAAGCCAATGTACAATTTCATGGTGGTCATCCATGCTGGAAAGCATTCAGTCTTAGCTCCACAAGGCCGTCCTGGAAACAACGAAGAAATGGCCTGGAGGTGGCCAGCAAATGGCCCTCGCCTACTTCACATATCCAGCTTGGTGGGCTCAGGTGGAGGGGATGCTGCGAGCAGCATAAGAATTGACGTTACCTGTGCAACAACGCCCAGCCCCCAGCCTGCCTGGTTTCGGCAGGCAGGGGGGTACTCTCCTCATAGTGCCAAGAGGCTGGGCCAGACGGCATGAAGCTGGTGAGAAGCGCAATGCCGCCCAGCCCCCCGTTTGCCCGGTTTCGCCAGGCAGCAAGGTGCTCTCCTCACAGTGCCACCCAGCCCAGCCTCTCGGCACTGTGAGGAGCGCACCCTGCTGCCTGCTGAAACCGGGCAAGCTGGGGGCTGGGCAGTGTTGCACAGGTAACGTTGACTCTCACGCCACTCGCAGCATCCCCTCCCCCTGAGCCCACCAAGCTGGATATGTGAAGTAGGTGAGGGCCATTTGCTGGCCATTTCCAGGTGATAGTGCATTTCTTCATTCCTCACAAAGGATGACACCTCCCCAGATGCGTTTCTTGCTTATTTTTCTCCCTCCCTCATCTCAAATATTTTCCCGCCACTCTGTTCCTGAAGGAAGGAAGGAAGGAAGGAAATGGGAATGAGAAAGAGGGAGGGAAGAAGGAAAACAGGAAGGAAGGAAGGAAGGAAGGAGATTGGAATGAGAGGGAGGGAGGGTCTGCCCTGCTGCCCTTTCGCCGCCCTCCTGGCCTATCTTGAGGTTCTCCCATCCTATCACTAATGATCCTTTGGTTACAAAGCTGGGTCTCCTTGCATGGAGAGGGAGTGGGCCTCCCTCTGACCTACGCACTTTGCCCTCCTGCACCCACCATGAGCAACCTGGCCAAGAAGAGCAAGCACAGCAGCAGCCTTGAGGAGGAGGTAAGCGCAGCTGGGTGCCCCTTTGGGAAAGTGGGGCTGGCCTAGGTGCCACGGGAGCTCGAGGGCCGGGCTGGGCATTTGACCTCTTCTGCCCAGGACTCCGGACAGCCCGTGCCACCGTTCAGCTCCCCCCGCACAGCCTGAGAGGGACAATGAGGATCCTCCAGTGGACCATGCCCTGGTCCCACCCCCCTCTGCCAGAGGCCTTCGGATCTGCCCCAGTCCTGCCCAGGCCCCCGACACGAGTGATGTCGAGCTGGCCACATCACCCCAGCCATGCCCACCCTGGCCACATACCCCCACCCCCTCGAGGGCAAACACAATGCTGATGCAGCTCTCAATGAAATTGAGTTTGACACCCCTGTCTTAGTTTAACAAGATCTCGAGGGAAATGACAATGATTGGCCCAGGCAGTGATGAATTGATTAATACAGCCCCCCTTCAGGAAATCTTCACTAGAACCAACAGTACTAAATAATTTTTGAGCACCCTCCAAGAGGTTATGGAAAAGTTGGTTGAACTGCAGCTTCAAAGATCCTGGAGGAAGTGAATTATCTAGCCTTCCATTTAGGCTTCGGGGCTGGTTAGAATAGCGAGAAAGCACTGATCTCACCTCGGAAGTATCTCTGACAAAACCGGGATGAGAGAATTACATCAATTCTCACCATCCTTGATTTATCAGCAGTTTTCAATACCACCAATCATGGTATACCTCTGGACCAATCTCAAGAGATGGGAGTGGGAGGTAACTGTTTTGCAGAATTGTCCTCTTTCCTCTAGTGTGATTCCAGTCAGTTTGGTTGTGGGAGATCTAGCCCAAGATCCCTGTTCTGTGGAATGCCTCAGATGTTTTTCCTTCTGGATCTATTATTTATACTGTGTAATAGTTGCTTGGCAAATGGGTGACCTTAAAAATCAAATTATAATAGAACATTAAATAAATAAAATTGATTTTAAACATTATAAAATGCCCCATATATTAGTTAAGTCAAAAGTTTTTAAGTAAAAAATGATTACTAGATCTTTCATGGTCAATTGATATATTAAAAAATAGTCTTATTTCCACATTGTTTTGTATTATTAAAACCTTAAGGTTTTCTGTCTTCTCATCCTGTGTATTTTTCCAGTTGTCTAGTCTTTTCCAATGCATTGACAGAGAGAATTACTGTAATGGTCACACAAAGTTTCTGCTTTCAACACCATCAACTGAGAAGTCTTAAGGTATCTCAGTGCCATAACTTTTCCCATAATGCCAATTCATAAAAGTTAAATTATCTTCCTTGGATGACCTATATTTTCAGTCAACATTTCTAATTGTTGATTGTCATTACAGACATGCTTTCTTAGAATTTATTCCATCAGATTAGAATAATGGATAAATACACTAAAATTTCATAGGATTAGATTGCACATAAAAACATAAGTGTGATGTAACAAAGATATTTTATTTGATAAGCAATAAAAACTAAGGGCAGAACTAGCACTGATTTTAATATCTGTATATAAGAAACACAACATAACGTTAATGGTTTAAGAGTTTTTAATGTGAGCAAGAATTCTGCTAAATTTGTTTCTTAAATCTAATAATTCTTAATGTTAATTCAAAGACATAATTATTAAGAAATCTTGTGCATTTTAAATGCATAAATCTGTATATAATCTCATTAAGGAGAATTCATTAAAGAGAATAAAAATGCTCAGAATTAACCTTTACTTTTATAAATACTAATTTAAAAATAAAATCTTAATTATAAAATTAATAGAAAAGTTGTCCCAGATAAATCAAATATCTCTATTAAGTGTAAATAAAATGCTTTAACATAGATATCCACCATAAGAAAACTTCAAAACTTCCATTAGAAGTTTGGCATATGGAAGAAGATATGATTTATGTAGAGGGTCATTACTCATTATAAATATAATTCAATACATCTTCCTTTTTTAAAGCAAGCAATACAAATATATTTTGAAACATAGAAATAATCAGTAATTAAATTACATGAATAACTAAAGAAAAAATTCACTTTATTCTTCTATCTAAATAAAATTTATGTTTACAGATTTTAAGAATAATAAATTATGATATCAGAAAAATTAGAACATCTTCAAAAATGAATGAGCAATAATATGAATATGAAATTCAGTGCAGTCCACCCAAAAATTCCACACAACTGTTTCACTGATTTCAAAGAACTTTTATTTGTAATGTTAGAGAGATTGATCACACTAAATTATGTTAAGCACAAAACTAAATTTCTGAAGATAGCATTCAGACCTGCTACCTTTATCTTACTCATCAAATAGCTAATTAAAGTTCAAGGTTAAATACCTGAAATGGGAGTTCTTTTTTCAAACTTGAATACAAAACTGGAATAAATTAGTATCTCAACTATATCATGAAGATGGAAGCAGTGACCTTCAATTTGTTTTAGAGATAAAACTGGTGTATATGATAAACTTTACACTATATTAGAGTATGTAATCCATAAGCATAACTATAAATATTAATTACAGAATAGCTCTTTGTAAAATTAGTACTGAGCACTATAATTTATATCTCAAATAAGAGGAAATTCAATTATACAATTTATCTGGGCAATTCTATACATGTTTAAATCCCATTAAGTTCAAATAGGATTGTGCTACCTCCTTAATACATGTAGAAGTTATGATAGTTTGGCATATACTTAGTGCTGTGATTCCAAATCAAACTCCTGCCAAGAACTGTTTTAGATTCAAAACCATGGGGAAAAGTTTAAATCACCTTTTCTTTCTTATAATAATAAAATCATTTTAGGAAAAACTATATTTAAAAATTAGTCCCATTTTCTAAGGAAAGAAAGCAGGAGATAGAAAGTAGGGAAAAAATAAGTAGATTGCATTGACTATTTTTTCTTCTTCCCCAGGGACCCATCACTGATTTTATTTCAACTGCCTCATTTGGTGGCAAACTTGGACATTAGCCAATAGCTACCACACATATGTGTGTGAGTGCTGCACTCAAATATATTGTATGCAGATTAAAAAAAAAAGATGACATGATATTTGGTATGAGAGGCCAAGGAAGAAATTTTGAAAATTATTATTCAATTAGGACATTTTTTCTGCTTCATTACCTTCAGATTTAATTTGCACTACCTGTCAAGTAATTAAACACTTGCTTTAAAATACTTTTTTTAAAAATTAAACAATTGATTGTAATATTAGATGTGATTGCATAGGTTGAGAATGCTTACATGACAGAAGGGATTCTTTTAACTAAGTCAGTATAGAAAATTAGTAATTTATAGCCCAAGACTAGGAATGTACATATACTGCACTGTAAAATGCAGCTGCTTTCAGAAGAAAGAGCAATATAGGTGTACAGGTGATGGAAAATTTAATTCTAAGAGCAAAACTAATAAGCAGATATTTTATTTTAATGGACTACAATGAGATGGTCATGCCGCCCTGAGTCCTATAGGGAGAAGGGCGGCATATAAGTTTAAATAATAATAATAATAATAATAATGAAAGTTGCACTTCAGAGCAAAATCAAGTGACAGCACCATGAAGGAAATCCCTGAACATATGTTTCTAAAGAAAATCCAAACTTCACCCCAGGGTGTTTCCAGGATTTTGCCCTCACATTAGCTGTTAGTGAGCTAAAGCTGTCTATATCATTTATTTCACTGAGGAAGAGGAGGAAGAAGCTAGTGAATGAACATTTTCTCTCATACATGAATATTCCCAGAGATTTTTTAGTCTTATCTTTCAAGAATCTAGAGCAAATAAGAGAAAACAGAACAGAAAATAAATTTGATGCACATCTTGCAGCCCAGATTACAGATTTAATGAACACTGTAGGCAAGGAAACACACAAAAAAAATTTACATCTGCAGGATCTCTAAATCCATAAAATTAATCATTCCTAACTCATGGTGGGAGGCAGGGTTTGAAACACAGCATCTCAGATAGAAGACACATATGACATACCATAAGAATACAAATAAGCGACCAGCAGCTGAGAAGGAAGAAAAGCTGTTTGAGTTAGTTTCTTAAGTTAAAACCAGGACAAGGTCAAGCAGGCTGGCAGTCAGAAGAGATTCATTGCAACTGGAACCCGGTCACTTCTTAAAATTCTCAGGACCATTTATTCAGGGATGCAAGATCTAGTCAGCTCTGGCACTCACCTATGCTGCGGGCTCTTGCTGGGAGGGGGCGGGAAGATGGGCTGTGATAACCGCGGGGAGAGGCCCCCCCGTAACAAAGACCTGAGGAAAATCCTTGTGGAAAAAGAAGGCGAACCTGATGGGTCGCCAAGCAGGTTCGAGGTACCGAGGAGAGGCGGCAAAGCGAGGGGGGAGGTGGGGAGCAACAGCCACGACTGGCAGATGGGAGCATGCGTGTGCGAGGCGGGGGGAGACGCATCGAAAAAGTAGGCGGCGACTTCAAGAACCACAGCCTTGATACGAGGGTGGTGGGCGTGGGTGTGATTTAAAAGGGGGGCGGTTACGGGAAGTGGGAGGAGGAAGGGGAAAGGATGACAGCAAAGAGGCGAGGGCTGGAGGGAGAGTGCAATGACAGGAGCGTGGCAGACAGATGGGAGTAAGTCAACGCCCCCACACCCAGATTCCAGCGACTCACTGATCCGCGATGCGCTTCAGCCACGTCCGCCTCCACTGCTCCTCCTGCCGCCGCTGCTGATTTCGTTATGTCCGCCCGCGACAATCCCACCAGCGCCTCCCTCCCGCTCGCGCCTCCCTCCCGCTCTCCCGCGTCCAGCCCTGGCTCAGACCGCTGCCGCTTGCAACGCTTTGAGGGAAGTGTTGCTGAGTTGGGTGACTTGTTTGGTTGTTGTTTTTTTGGTCACTGACACGAGCCGTCGCCAATTGGAAACAAGCGCAGGGAAGAAGAGGCCACGCCTTTGTCGAAAGAGAGCCAATAGGAATATACATTCCCCCTGCAGCATGGTGGGCCGAAGATGGGCGGGCATTAGCAGCGCCCCCGCGTCTCCATCCCGTCCTTGTACGTGGATTTAGACCCGCCCAACGCACTGCATGCGAGGGCTTGGTTGGTTCTGCACCTCGCAAACGCCGAAAGGAGCCGTCGGGGAGAGGTGGGGTTTGGCGGCTGCGGCTGCAAGTGAACGGTGTTTGGAAAGGATAGGTGCAGAAAGTCATCACTGGGATGTTGTAGCTGCCGTTGATGGCGAAGTGTTAGTGAATTCTTAGGCGTAAGGGACTTGCACTATTATTGATGCCTACTTTCGTGACGAAGCAGCAACTATAATACGGGCAGAGACGAGGGATGTAGACTAATAAGATTTTAGAGCCGCCTAGCCATTTATATGAAAAATAGGGGTATACCTGATCAGAGATACGGATATAATAATTTCAGTACGACTTGCAAAGCACTGTATATTTTTTCTTTTATGTGTGTTCATGCTCTGAAGGATTAGAGCCAAAATGAGAAAGACTTACGTCTCTGCTTTGACTAAATGTGGCACAAACATAATCTGAAAACATTTATGCATCATCATGAGGTGTAATTTATCTCATCCCCAGGCCATGAATGAGACAGATTTAAACTAGTTACACTCAAAGCTGCACTCAGCATTTGGTGTTTTTTGAATGGGGTGTTCAAAGACCTCCAAAAATTGTAATGTTGAGGGAGAAGTTTATTAAATATATCAACGCTGTAGACTGGAATTTGAAATATATTGAATTTTAGTTTAAGGTAAATGAAATGAAATTTAGATTTTGATCAAGCTCGGCATATTCCTGGTACGTCATCTAAAGGTGAAGTGTGGACTTCCAACCAGAAAAAAAAGTCACCTTTGTTGTATATGCCTGGGTTTGTCTTTGATAATTCTTTTCATATGTTTACTTAACTGGCCTATAGTAATGTTGGTGTTCCCAGGCTCCTTCTGTTTGGCCATTTTTCAATAACGAGGCAGTTTTAGGAACAAATTACATAGTTTTTCTAAATAACTTAGCAGTTTCACATTTCCTCATATTAGGAGAACAGTATGTCCCTCAAATAATGTGTCTTTTCTAAGAAAGGTGTTATACCAGAGATCCCCAACCTTTTGGGCACCAGGGACCAGTTCCGTGGAGAGAAGGTTTTTCTGCGGACTGGAGGGTGCATGATTTTTGTGTGATGCCTGCATCCCGCAGATGGGGCTTTGCTTGTGCGGACCGGTTGCTGGCATGCCATGGCCCGGTACTGGTCCACGGACCGAGGGTTGGGGACCCCTGCATTATACATAATAATATACCAAAAGAGCTTGTCAGATCCTTGGCCTCTATATTGCTTAGGATGCTTTCAGGTCTGCCATTCTGTCAGGAGGAGGGAGGATGTTTATTTTTCAGGGATGCTATTCTATTGGGAAGGGGAAGGTTCTGTGTTTCCTCCGTTTTGTTCTTTACCCTTTTGATGCATCAGGTGTGAACGGAGGAAGGAATGTGCCATGGGTCATCTGTCTTATCTCCACTCTGCTCTGATGGGAAGAGGATGTCAAGAAATGAAACCCAGAGGACTGCGCCTGGGAACTCCGCTTATCACCTTGGTTCCCATAACAACTTCGCACCTGGGGAATTGGATGAATTAAACTAGACATTTGGCCATTGGGATGGGGTTTGAATGAGATGCTTTAATGTAACGTTTCACACAGGAAACATAAGCATGCTTTACTTGCTTTACTTTCTTGCCTGCTTGTGCATCTGGCCCTTATTGCAATAAGTTGTTGAAATGTAAGTACTGAATTTGTATGTTAAATTTAAATAAACCTCTGGATCCTAAAGTGAGAATTTTCTTGTGCATTATCTCTTGTTTCATTAAACATGTTTTTCCCCGACAGCCCCCCAACCCCCCAGAGGGAGAGTCCTGCCAGAGGAACCAAAGCTGGTTCCCCTTGGCATGAAATTTGATGGGGACCCCCAATAACTGGGCTTCTTTCTGGTTCAGGTCTTCACTTACATGCAGGTTTATGGGAGAACTCTCCCCAGTAAGGAAGCCAGGATCTGGGTTGTCACCAGCTTGGTGGATGGTTACCCTACACAACTACAACACACTGAAGCTCTGAAACTTCAACCACTTCATGACAGCCCTAAGATGGAGATTTGAAGACCACCTGGCCAATCGGAAGGCACAAGACTGCATAAAGACTGTGAGGCAGGGACGTCCAGTAGCTGAGTACACAGAAGAATTCCGAGACCTGGCATGCCTCAACTTTCCCAAAGACATCTTAAATTAGCTGTTTCCAAGGCGGGCTGAATGACGACCTGTATAATGCATGCATGGCCAGAGGCGCCCCAGTACGGTTACACGACTGGTGCCTCCTGGCTGAAGAGGTGGAGATCAACCAGAATCGCAACCCGTACAGCTATGGTAAGGCGTGGAAACAGTCCCCACTGGAAAAAAAGGACGCTGCTAAAGCATCGGCTGTGCTGCCACGCTCAATGGCCTGCTTTAAATGCGGCAAGGACGTCACTGCGTAGCAGAGTGCCGCAGTAAGACCCCAGCTAATAAAGGCAAAAAGCAGTCTGGAGGGAAGTCAACCAAACCCAACCAACACCAGAAAGACACCGCCCTGAGAAGTGCTGAGGTTGTGAAGTTCTGTCCAACACCACAGCGGGGGGGCGGGGTGTGGAACTCCGACCCCACTGGGAGATGAATCAGGGATGCCACAAAGCAATTCCGATCATCACCCATTGATAAGTGGGCCGATCGCACCAATGACAATACCCATAGAACTGTTAATCCCGGACAGAGAAGGAAAAGTAACCCTGATCGCTCTTTTAGATTCGGGATGCACTAGATCAGGGCTTTTCAACCTTTTCACCAATTGTACCACTTTTAGGATATGGCAATATTTAAGTACCACTTAGCAAGCTGTCAAAAACTTGACCAAAAAAAAGGAAAAAAGTGATAAAGTACAGGTAGTCCTTGACTTACAACAGTTCGCTTAGTGACTGTTCAAAGTTACAATGGCACTGAAGTGACTTATGACCATTTTTCACACTTATGACCATTGCAGCATCCCCAGGGTCATGTGATTTATATTTGGATGCTTGGCAACTGATTCATATTTATGATGGTCACAGTGACCCAGGGTCATGTGATCCCCTTTTGCAACCTTTTGACAAGCAAAGTCAATGGCAGGGCTGCTGGTGGCCAAGTGCTAAGGCGGGACTTCCTTCAGATCCTCCCTTTCATTCCAATCTGCCTCCCTCCTCTCTTTCTGTTTCCCTCCCTCCTTCCCTGCCTCCCTCTTTCTCATTCCCATCTTCCTTCTGAAGGAAGAATTTGAAACCCATCCCGTATTTTCCCTATTGCATATATTTATCAAACAAGGAAAAGCCTCCAGAGACAGAAAAGACAAGCTGCTGAGGGAACTATCTTAAAAAGGTGCATTCCCCTTTAAGAATTAGCTACTGGCTAGAAAGGAAAGTTAAGGAGCTGACAGCCGCCACTTAAGAAAACAAAAACAAATGTAGCAAGTACTGGCTGCCAACTAAGGCAGCCTCCCAAATGGCTCCATTCATAAGTAAACAAATGCTACAGGCAAAATCCATTCAGGACTTCAAAATCTCTTGCAGCAAAATTTACAGCTAACAATAGCAGAGCAATAGAATTAGAACCAGTAACCCCTCACCCCAAAATCCAATACGAGCCATCAGCCACAATAGAAATTGCCAAACACTCCTTAAGAACACGAAGCCCACATTGCACAAATCCCAGAACTTCAAAGTCACAAAATCACATAAGAATCCTTCCACTCTTCCGGTTTGTTGTTCAGCTGATCCAGAACCGAACTGCTGAAACAGCACTTCAATTCTGCCAATAAACATCTCTCGAGCAGCCAGAGCAGCTAGCTTCCTCTCATCTATTTCAAACGGCAGCACTTCATTTTTTTTTTTTCTTAAAGGTATAGCCTCCGGGCTGGAAAGAAGCCCCCGGCTTTTTCTTCCAACGCTTACTTCCTTTCCGTTTCCCTCCCTCCCTCCTGCTCTCTACCTCCCTCTTTCTCATTGCCATCTCCTTCCTCCTTCCCTCCCTCCCTCCCTCCATGCCTCACCTCCAGCCAATGGTGCCTTTCTTCATTCCTCGCGGAGGGCAACCCCTCCCCAGCTACATTTCTTGCCTGTTTGTCTCTGCCACCTGTGTGCGCGCCTGGCATAGATGGCTGCCACCGAAGTTGTAGATTGGCTCCCAGCTGGCCTGTTTGATCCCCTCTCCTCTCTCCCCCCTCCTCCTCCTCTTCCCTTTGGTGCAGCTCCAGCTGACTCTTCCCAAGGCTGCATCTTTTTTTTCTCCCTCTCCCGCCCAAACTGTCTTCTTTTATAGCCTCTCCTGTCTCTGCCCCTCCTCCTCCATTCTCTTCTGGGTGAGCTGGAAGTGCTGATCCTGGGGCCTTTGCCTTGCCCCAAGCATCCCTGCAACTCCTGAGGACTCTCTCATGGCAAGTCCTGTGCTGCACCACTTTGGCTCGTTCCCTTGCACTTAGCTGGGCTGGGCAAGGCCATGTACCACCTGCCAGGTGCCAATGTACCACCAGTTGAAAAGCCCTGCACTAGATGCCTGGTCAGCCAAGCCCTGGTTAGGAAACCAGGGATCTGGCTAAGGAGACTAAAAAAAACCCCATCTCATTCTGTCAATTTAATGGATCCTTTGCAGAGGGCGACCCAGCCACATTAGCTACTGAAGCCCTGGGGGTAACCATAAAGGACCACTCAGAGACTCTACCCTTCATTGTGGTCCCTGGAATGGAATGGCCCCTGTCCTGGGGTTAGCGTGGCTGAAAAAATGGAACCCACTAGTAAACTGGAGAATGGGATGTTTGAAATTTCCTAAAAGAAAGAACCCCCTGCTGAATGAATGATGCCAATCAGGAAGAGAGAGGCTCTGTGAAATAGAAGCCACTTTAAGCAATGAAACTAGGCAGGCTATACCCAGAGGATACTGGGATCTAGCTGAGGTTTTCAGCAAAAGGAGCTCAGATGAACTGCCTCCCCACAGGCCCATAGACTGTGCCATTAGATCATTCCTGGGGCAAAACTACCAAAGCCAAAATTATACTCGATGACCCCCCAAGGAATTAAGTGAATTACATCAGTTCATCAATTAAAAGTTTGGTCCAAGGATTTGTACAACCAGCCAGACCCTGGGTAGCCACACCCATGCTACTCAGAGAGAAGAAAGATGAATAATTCATCTCTTCATGGATTATAGGGGTTTGAATGCCATGTGCATGGAAAATGTGTACCCCCTGCCCCTCATGAAGGACATGCTGGCCCACCTATAGAAAGGGAAAGTTTTTTCCAAACTAGATTTGTGAGAAGTGTATTATAGAGTAAGGATTAAGGAAGGAATGAGTGGAAGACTGCTCTTAACTGCCCCCTTGGCTGTTTCCAATTTAAAGTGCTCCCTTTTGGCTTGCAATGTTCACGCAGTTGATCAATGAGATGCTCCACGAGCACCTGTATAAAGGGGTTTTGGTGTACCTGGGTGATATCTTAATCTACACCAAAATGAAAGTGGAGCATATGAAACTAGTTAGAGCAGTCCTAAATAAACTCCGGGCAGCTAAACTGTACACCAAACTGTCGAAATGTGAATTCAACAGAGACAAAATTGACTATCTGGGCTACCGGATCTCGCATGATGGGGTGGAAATGGACCTGGAGAAAATGTGTGCATCCTAGAATGGGTGACACCCCCCCCCCGTACCAGAAAGCAACTACAAAGCTTTTTGGGTTTCACGAATTTCTACCAACAATTCATTCCCTCTTTTGCCCAGATTGCCTTACCTATCACCAACCTGTTAAAACCAAAGGGGATAGTAAGCCGAAACCCAGCCAACCCCTGAAAGAGACTTTTCTCAGCAGAGCCAATTCTGAAACACCCCAACCCAAAGGGGTCATTTGTAATCCAAACTGACATGAGTGATGTGGCTGTGGGAGCAATTTTACTCCAAAAGAATAAGCAGAGGCACCTGCAACCCTGTGCCTACACCTCTAAAAAATTGTCAGAGACCGAACAGCGTTGGGCAGTCTGGGAGAAGGAAGCTTATGCAGCACGCTGGGCCTTCCTCACCTGGAGACACTTCCTGGAAGGGAGCAAAATCCCTTTCCAAGTATGGATTAATCACAAGAACTTTGAGGCCCTTAAGGTACCTAGGAAATTGTCCCCCAAACAAGCACGATGGGCTCAGCACTTCCACCACTTCAATTTTACTCTCCATTATTTGCCGGGGGGGGGGAACTTCCTAGCTGATGGTTTGTACAGATTGCCACAATATAACAACACCAAAGCAGATGTGGTCAAACCGCTATTGCCAACCCTGCAATTAGCAGCCCCAGTGGTCATGAGATCACAGGCAAAGAACCCCACACCACTGGATAATGCTGCCTCACTAATATTCAAACAAGCCCTAGAGAAGGATAAGTGGTTTTTATAGAACAAAAGTCTCTGCTCCATGTAACATGGACTAGCATGGGTGGGGGGGGGAAAACTGTATGTTTCCTCCATGGAGAGGCTGAGAACTATGCAAGTCTCCCATGACTCATAGCTAGCAGGACATTTTGGGTTTGTAAAAACTCTATACCTGGTGAAAGACAATTTTGATGGCCATCATTGAAAAAGGACATTGAAAGTTATGTGGCCAGTTGCCCTATCTGTGCGCTGCAGCAAAACACAGCAAGGAAAAATGCCTGGCCTTTTGCAGCCGGTAGTTAGCCCTTCAGCACCCTGGAGAGAGATCTCTATGGACTTCATTGTGGAGCTGCCGGACAGCGCAGGAAATACAATTATTTGGGTCGTGACTGACTTGTTCTCAAAATAGGTCCACTTCATCCCAGGCCAGAAGATCCCAACAGCCAAAACCCTAGCAAAAATGTTCCTCCAATATATCTATCTTCTGTCCTTCCTCCATTTTATTATTTTCTCTCTCCTGCAGGTGGATCACTCCTTTTTCTAGCGGGTCACTATGTCAGACCCTCAACCTCTATATTGCTTAGGATGCTTTTGGGTCTGCCATTCTGTCGGGAGGAGGGAGGATGTTGTTTATTTTTCGGGGATGCTATTCTGTTGGGAGGGGGAGGATCTGCTCATCTGATGGGAGGGGGAAGGTTCTGTGTTTTCTTCATTTTGTGCTTTACCCCTTTGATGCATTGGGTGTGAACAGAGGAAGGAATGTGCCATGGGTCATCTGTCTTATCTCCACTTTGCTCAGTTGGGAGGAGGATGTCAAGAAACAAAATCCAGAGGACTGCACTTGGGAACTCCACTTATCACCTTGGTTCCCATAACAACTTCGCACCTGGGAAATTGGATGAATTAAACCAGACATTTGGCCATTGGGGTGGGGTTTGAATAGGATGCTTTAATGTAACGTTTCACATGGGAAAACATCAGATCTTGCCTTACTTTCTTGCTATCACTGCTTCTCAATAAAAAGTTCCTTTTGAAACAATGCCTGTTTCAAGAATTCTGCTTTTTTGGGAGGACTAGTTGAGGGAGGACCTTACAGAGCTACTACTTTGGGAGGGTGATGCTTTATCATATCCTAGAAGGGCTTGTGGGAACCAAAGATGTAAATAGTAGTAGTAGTAATAGTAATAGTAGTAGTAGTAGTAGTAGTAGTAGTAGTAATAATAATAATAATAATAATAATAATAATAATAATAATAATAATAATAATAATAATAATAATAATAATAATAATGTTGGACGGGACCTTGGAGGTCATCAGCTACTTCAGCTTAAAACAAACGAACATGCAAACAAACAAATATTACCTTATTCTCTGAGACCGACAAAATGATTATACATATTCATTGATTTAGCAGGAAAACAGCTGCCCAAGTGTCCCAAATGCCTATTTACTAAGTTATATTTGTTTGTTACAATTGTATATATTTGGAAAATGGAGTTATGAAAATTTCAGCAGGAGTCTTATTTCCCTGAGATCTTTGTATAATTCACATGCAGGTTTACTTTACTTCTCTGCTTAAATGTTTGCATGTCACAAAGGTCAAGGCAATCAGGTTATGTTGATGCTTGTAGCATTTAATAAAGTATATAGATATTGAAACAAATTAAGCACAAATGCTTTCTTAAATTATGTAACTTAAATCATACAGTTCATTAAAAAGAATCAAGTCAGTACATATTGTTAAAACTGATAAATGGCTAATAATTAGAACTCTGCAACAGAAGAGTAAGATTTATTGAAGATGGAGATCAGTGCTAGATCTGTGTATTATTGTTCATCTTTAGAGCATTACATAATTTAATTTATAAAGTTTCCCACTGGACAAATTTGTTTGAATAATGATGAAGATGGAAATATGTCTGGATGCAAGCAGAAATGTTTTAAGCTCAGTTTTATATGATCTAGCTGGTTTTCAAATGTTTAATGGGAAAATGTTTTAGATCCAGAGATATGGATTTGATGTTTCAGCCCCCAGATTCTTTATATAACATTAATTAATATAATAGGACTTATATTCTAATAAGTGAGTTTAAAACTACATTTCAAAAATTCTTAGCACAATTTACTTTGGGTATATCATTGGTGATAGACAGACAGACAGACTGATGATAGATGATAGATAGATAGATAGATAGATAGATAGATAGATAGATAGATAGATAGATAGATAGATAGATAGATAGATAGATAGATAGATAGATAGATAGATAGATAATTCAAAGCTGAAAAAAGCTGCTCACAAGCATAAGATGATCCAAACAAAGTCAAGATCTCCGCCAGATCTGGCAGAGACTGCAAGCTCCATATGCCTGGAATGGGGCGCTTGAGAAACAGAGCCTTCTGCCAGATCTCCATTGGGATAAAAAAATGTTTCGGCACCTATGGAACACTTCCAAATGCAGGGACTGGCTGCATTTGGAAGCGCTCTATAGGAGCTAAAAGACTTTTATCCCAACAGATATCTGGCAGAGCCTGCAAGTTCTTTGGCTAAGTTTTCACAGGAAAAAGCCATTTCTCAAGCCCCTTCTTAGCCAAAACAAGCCTCCGGTGTGAGCACGCTTCACTCTTCTTAAGAGCAATCCTGCAAAAACAAGCTTCCGGAGCAAGCACGCTCTCTCCGGAGGCTTGTTTTGGCTAGGTAGGGGCTTGAGAAATGGCTTTTTCCTGTGAAAACCCAGCCAAAGAGCGAGGCGCGCCTGCCCACAGAGAGGGTTCTGAATGCCCCCTCTGGCACGTGTGCCATAGGTTTACCACCACTGACCTATACCATTTCAGACAAGTGACTGTCTAGCCTCTTCTTAAAAATCTCCACTGATGGAACATCCACAATTTCTGGAGGTACTTTGGTGTATAACACGACCCTCTTCTTTGTGGCAGCCCCTCAAATACTGGAATACTGCTATCATGTCTCCCCTATTTCTTCTTTTCTTTAGACTAGCCAAACCCAAGTCCTGCAGCTGTTCTTTGTATGTTTTAATCTCCAGGCCTTTGATAATCTTAGTTGCTCTTCTATGAATTTTTTTTCCAAACTCCCAACATCTTTTTTGTGATATGGTGACCAAAATTGGCTGCAGTATTCCAGGTGTAGTCTTACTAGGGTTTTATAAAGCGGTACTAATACTTGTGTGATCTTGATTCTATGCCTCTGTTTATACAACCCAGGATTGTATTAGCTTTTTTGGCTGCTGCTGCACACTGCTGGCTCATAGTCAAGTGATCATCCACTAGGACTCCAAGGTCCCTCTCACAGTTACTGTTTTTAAGCCAGGTCTTGCCTAATCTGTACTTATACTTTTGATTTTTCCTGCTTAATTGTAAGACTTTGTTTTTTCTCCATATTAAAACTCATTTTGATGGATAGGGCCCATTGTTCAAGTTTCTCAAGATCTTTTGGGATCCTGAGTTTGTCTTCTGGGGTGTTGGCTAACATCCCAAAAGATCTTGAGAAACTTGAACAATGGGGGGGTGTTCCATTATTGGAGATTTTTAAGAAGAGGTTAGACAGTCATTTGTCTGAAATGGTATACGTCAGTGGTGGCAAACCTATGGCATGCGTGCTAGAGGGGGCATTCAGAACCCTCTCTGTGGGCAGGCGCGCCTCGCTCTTTGGCTAGGTTTTCACAGGAAAAAGCCATTTCTCAAGCCCCTACCTAGCCAAAACAAGCCTCCGGAGAGAGCGTGCTTGCTCCGGAAGCTTGTTTTTGCAGAATTGCTCTTAAGAAGAGCGAAGCGTGCTCACTCCAGAGGCTTGTTTTGGGTAGGAAGGGGCTTGAGAAATGGCTTTTTCCTGTGAAAACTTAGCCAAAGAACTTGCAGGCTCTGCCAGATATCTGTTGGGATAAAGTCTTTTAGCCCCTATAGAGCACTTCCAAATGCAGCCAGTCCCTGCATTTGGAAGTGTTCCATAAGTGTCGAAACATTTTTTTATCCCAACGGAGATCTGGCAGAAGGCTCCATTTCTCAAGCGCCCCATTCCAGGCATATGGAGCTTGCAGTCTCTGCCAGATCTGGTGGAGATCTTGACTTTGTTTGGATCATCTTATGCTTGTGAGCAGCTGTTTTCAGCTTTGAATTATATCAAATCTGACACCAGAAACAGACTAACAGGTGACCTGAGTGCTGCATGTGTTGCTCTCAAACTTACAAAGGATGAGCCAAAGTTAGACAAATTATGAGCATGCATACAACAGCAAAAATCACATTAATTGTTCAAAAGCATGCCAAATGCAAACTTTTACCTTTCAATAAAAAGTTGTTTGTATCATTGAAAGCTTTGTTATTGTGTTTTTCTTTTAAGACAAAAGATGTTAATGTATGAGTTGCTTTTTCTAAACTAAAACCTCAGTATTCAGGTTAAATTACCGTGTTGGCACTTTGCGATAAATGAGTGGGTTTTGGGTTGCAGTTTGGGCACTCGGTCTCTAAAAGGTTCGCCATCACTGGATTAGAAGACCTCCAAGATCCCTTCCAGATTCTATTCTATTCTATTCTATTCTATTCTATTCTATTCTATTCTATTCTATTCTATTCTATTCTAAAGATAAGGCATGCATACTTTTGATATTCTGTTTGAAATCAGTAATGGGCTAACATCCATAGCTCAGTTGTTATCAGCTCAATAAGTATAAAGTGGTTTTAGCTTTCAAGGAAGAAGATTCCCAGCATTATCATGCATCAAACAATTTTATTCTGTTTATTTTATTTAATTCATGGCCGATGACTAAACAAGCATTGAAATACTAGAAAATACTTGTAGCTCGAGGTTTAGATTTGGGCGGTGGTTTGCCATTTAGTTCCTGAATATTTCATTACAAGCTAGGTAACATCAGCAGCGGGATTTTAGGTAGAAGTGTCTTGTCCTCAATTGTAGAAGTAGAACTCCCCCTGATGATGTTACCTAGTCGAGTAAGAAAGCATTTGGAAACTAAATGGCAAGCTCAGAGAGCAAACCACTGCTAAGCATTTTAGGGAATAAAAGTGACTATAGATACCAATAAACAGCATGGAAACGGCATTGGTCGCGTTGGTTGATGATCTCTGGAGGGCTCAGGATAGGGGCTGTTCCTCTATCCTGGTCTTGCTAGACCTCTCAGCAGCTTTTGATACCATCGACCATGGTATCTTGTTGCACCGGTTAGGGGGGTTGGGGTTGGGGGCACCGTTTTATGGTGGTTCTCCTCCTACCTCTCGGACCGGATGCAATTTGTGTTGGCAGGGGGGCAGAGGTGAACTTCGAGGCGCCTCACTTGTGGGGTACCACAGGGGAGCCAGGAGAGCGGAGAGGACAAGTTGTAAATATACTTCGGTGACCCACTCTAGTAGGCACCAAAGCCCCACCTCAAAGTAGTCATGCGTCTACTGTGGGTCGACATGTAGTCCACCCCGGACCACCCCAACGATGCCGCGGAAGTGATGTCCCGGTGCCTGGAGGCTGTGCGAGTCTGGATGGGGAGGAACAGGCTTCGACTCAACCCGTCCAAGACCGGGTGGCTGTGGTTTCCGGCGTCACGTCATAGCCAGTTGGTTCCATCTCTGGCTATCGGGGGCGAGTCATTAGCTCCCGCGGAGAGGGCCCGCAACCTGGGCGTCCTCCTGGATGCTCGGCTGTCTTTAGACGATCATGTGACGGCCGTGGCCAGGGGGGCTTTTCATCAGGCTCTCCTGATACGCCAGTTGCGCCCCTTTCTGGATCGGGACGCCCTACGCACGGTCACTCAAGCCCTTGTTTCCTGCCTGGACTATTGCAATGCTCTCTACATTGGGCTCCCCTTGAGGTGCACCTGGAGGCTCCAGCTAGTTCAGAATGCGGCTGCACATGGGATTTTGGGGGCCTCTAGATGCTCCCATGTAACACCTCTCCTGCGCGAGCTGCACTGGCTGCCGGTGGCCTTCCGGGTACGCTTCAAGGTGTTAGTAACAACTTTTAAAGCGCTCCATGGCAATGGACCTAGGTATTTGCAAGACCGCCTCCTACCAAATATCTCCCTTCGACCAGTCCGCTCCCACAGAGAGGGCCTCCTTAGGGTACCGTCGGCCAGCCAATGCCGGCTGGCGACCCCCAGGGGGAGACCCTTCTCTGTGGCAGCTCCTGCCCTCTGGAATGACCTGCCCCCCGACCTACGTACAATTGCGGACCTGCGCCTCTTCCGCCGAGCCCTGAAAACTCATCTGTTCCATGCGGCCGGCCTGGCATAGTTTTGATTGGGTTTTGTTAGGGGTTTTATATTTTAGAGCAGGCTTTTATGTAATATTTACTGTGGTTTTTATTATTGCCTGTTCACCGCCCTGAGTCCCGTAAGGGAGACAGGGCGGTATATAAATTTAAACAATAAATAAATAAACAAACAAACAAACAAACAAACAAACAAACAAACAAATAAATTTTATTTATTTATTTATTTATTTATTTATTTATTTATTATATATGTTGACACATACGTGTGTTTACACAATACATACTGACGTTTTATATCTAAACGTAGGTTAATGTTTGAAAAGTAGTTCCTCCGTTTGAGGGGGGGTTTTTTTTAATCCTTGTTAATAGGACTAGTCCGGTAGTTAGAGATGATATCAAATCAGAATCTTAATCCAAGCATGTTGCCTGTTACCAAAGCATCAGGAGGAAATAGACTTCTAATAAATGCATTGTAATAAATGTTTCTAGGTTTCTTCAGGTTCCCTATTGTAGTTTCTTATATGAAAGAGAAAGAAGGGGATGGAAACTAATCAAGGAGAGAAGCAACCTAGAACTAAGGAGAAACTTCCTGACAGTTAGAACAATTAACCAGTGGAACAACCTGCCTCCAGAAGCGATGAATGCTCCAACACTGGAAGTTTTTAAGAAGAGACTGGACAGCCATTTGTCTGAAATGGTATAGGGTTTCCGGCCTGAGCAAGGGGTTGGACTAGATGACCTCCAAGGTCCCTTCCAACTTTATTATTATTACTACTACTACTACTACTGCTATTATTATTATTATTATTATTATTATTATTATTATTATTATTATTATTATTATTATTACTTTGCATAGAACAGTTTTAAACTATTCATTATTCATTCCTGCTGTGAGTGGAAAATATGTATTTTTCATATTTTTCATATGCATATTATAAGGATTATAAGGATTTATGTTCCTTAACATAAAAGAAAAGAAAAGGTGCTGCTTTTATATTCTGTGATCTAGATATACTTAAATTACCAGAGTATAGCAGGATTCATCGTGAAATATTGTTGGGTGACTTTCCATTTCTTTCAGGGCCTTCAACCAAAAGAATGGACAGGTAAGCCATTCTTCAGGCAATGATAGATAATTCTATCTTGCTTTTTATAATACCAAACTTTTGTAATGTAGTAATTGAAGATTTACCTTCATACTGAAAATTGATAATTTTACTTTGTTGCTAAAAACAACGATTTTTAATTACATTGGCTAAAAAGAACAATCAAAATTTCAGTCTGTAGTTAAATAGAAATGAAAATGTTTGATTATAGATCTAGGAAATCCAGGCATTTTCCAACTGTGAGGCTCCTAATCAAAGTTAAAAATTATGACATAGTGAAATAAAATAAGATACCAAGAAAGGAGTGAAATCGAATTACAATTTTTTAAATTTAAATTTAAAAAACAGTAAGTGCCTAAATTGAAAACGCTGTTGAGGTAAAGCCTAATGCAAAGTGGATGTCTTATTCTACCCCATTCCACCCTACCCTCTATTTGGGGGGAATTTGATGTCAGTATTTGCTAATTTCCCCAAATTTACAAAACATAGAATTTGCTACAATTTTCATGAATGTTGGAATTCTTAAGCTTAACATTTTTCTTAAAAATTTAAAATTATGCATCATTTTAAAATCATGATTTAGATTATATTAACCTGTATTTGTTCTACATAAGTCTTATTTATAAAATGTACCAGCTTAACTACAATCGGGTTCCATTAAAATAGGCAAACCTATTTTATATAGCAAGAAACATTTGACTATAGAAACAGACCTTTAGCTTGACAAAATTTAGAACTTATGTGTACAGTATTTTTCTTTAACTTGACTGCAGAATTACAACCTAGCTTGTGTTGTACTGACATCTGCTGAATGAAAAGAGAAGATGTAATTCTAATGACAATTTAAGTGCTACTTATCTTTTCATTAAAATAATACTATATATGCACTTTTGTGACTTAAGAGTTATGTTTGCATCTTTATACAAGGAAAATATTACATAATAAAGCTATAATAAATGTTTGATAGCATTGTTTTAACCTATATTTTGGCTTCTGCATGTCCTGCTGATTTCCTTAAAGAGTTTTTAGCCACATTGGTATTATTCACACTAGTTATTAATAATTTTCTAAAAATATGATTAGTGTATTTTAAATAATTTAGATTATAGTGCCATATTTTTTCAAGGTAACTATCATTGATCTTAATCTGATTGCTGGCCTGAGCTGTTAGCCCAGAAACACACATTTATAGCAACTCCGCTCAGTTTTATTATTTTATTACATAATTAGCTTTTTAGTACTTTTACTGGACTCATTTTTATTTAATTAATTTTGTTTGGATGAGATGAATAGTGAAGTCAAATACACAGATAATGGACTTTGCCTGGAACTGATAGTTATGGGGAAAAGAAAGAAACGCCATGATGTTAGCCTGGGACATCTCCCTCCTTTGAACTCTGCAAAACAATAAAAATTGAGGAGCACTTAGCATGAAAGAGAACTGTAAGTAAAACAAATTCTCCCCCTTCCCCAACCAATTTGAAACACTAGAATGGAAACTTCAAACAGAGCTACCAAAACAGCAACTATTAGATCTTTCTTGGGGAAGAGCAAAATGGTAGCCAGTCACCACTACAAGTAACAAACATGGGTACCGGTTCCATGGGAGCCTAAATGAAGCCCAAATCTAATAAGAAAGATCAGAACATACAGAGGCTACCCTGGGAAAATTCAACTAAATTTATGGCAAAACTGTTATGTATTAAGCAATTCAAAGGGTCTGTTATAAAGAAACGGTTAACTGTTTGTTTTATTTGAATGATAGACTGTCTGTCTATAACTTTAAGCCTGTTGTTTTAGGCAGGAATAAGTACTTTAAACTGATTGGCCGCCGCCTAGTGGTGGTCCGCATAAATATAAGTCAGGCAGCTGCTAGAGCTTGCTTCTGTGAGAACCTAATAAAGAGCTGTTAATTCTACTTCATGTCTTCAATGCCTCGCTGTTCCCACTACACAACAGTGGCAACGAAGGTGGGATTATGCTGCAAGGAGAAGAGAGCTAAGTCACTAAGGGGTAAAACCAGGCATCAGCGCCCTGGTTGGAACCGTGTTTCCCCCTTCTGCCTGCCAGTACACAAACCCTGGAGGTAGCACTTTCCTAAGGGACCCGTCCCTAGGAAACTCACAGAAGCCCTAGTAGCATAAGGCATTGGAGCCACAGCAACAGCCAACCATGGCCAAAGTAGGCAAACTTTCAGCGTTCTATGTGATGCATCCTGAACGATGGAGTTCGTATTTCTCAAGAGTTGAAAACTACTTCAGAGCGAACCAGGTCAGAGAAGATAATTTAAAAGCTACAACCTTGTTATGTGTTTGTGGCCAAGCCACCTTTGATATAGCCGAGAACCTTGTCGCTCCTGCTCCATTGGAGTCAGTCACCTTCGCTGACTTGAAAGTAAGTCTCAAGGAGCACTTTGAACCTAGACTGTCAATTATAGCTTACAGACACGTGTTTGAGCAGAGAGAACAGCAGCCAGGTGAAACCGTTGCTGAATTCGTGGCCGCCTTACGCCACGTGTCCCGGATATGCAAATTTCCCGACCTAGAAGACAGGCACTGGGACCGACTAGTCTGTGGCTTGCGAAGCAGAGACTTACAGCAAAGGCTGTTCACTAAAGAGACCCTGACATTCCAGGATGTACTGAAAGAAGTGATGGCAGAAGAGGCCACAGGTGGAGCCCTCAAGGCTTTACATCCCTCAAAGAATCTTCACAGCCATACGGCTGTGCATCATGAAGAATCAGAGAGAACTGAAGACCCAGATGTAGACATTGAGATCGAATGGGTGCAGAAGATCCCAGAAAGAAGGCAGCGGCCACTTGACAAGGCAGTTCCCTTCCCTAACTGTCTTGGCTGTGGTGGACGACACCAGCGCTCAGAATTCCGGTTTTGCATAGCTATGTGCTGAGCATGTGACAAACAAGGCCACATCGCTCCCATCTGTAAAGGTCGCCAGAGGAAATCTCCACGTGAAGACTTCCCCAGGAGAGGTAATGGGACCCCGGGGCAGAATAGAGTAGGATTTTGCTCCGGAAGAAGGAGCATCCTCAGAACTGGAGCCCATCGCCCCCTAAAAGAAAAGCTTAGACTAAAGGTCAAGCTTCAAGGAGTTGCATGCTCCATGGAACTGGACACTGGATCAGCTGTGTCTATAATCTCCTATAAGACTTTTAACTTCATATGCAGAAACGGAGGAAAACGAGTCAGACTCAAGCCATCAGACTTAGTTTTGACAGATTTTCAAAACTCCCGTGAAGCGGTTAAAGGAGAAACTACGATAAAAATGACATTCAAAGAGTTTGAGGGTCTCCTCAGTGTCGTGGTGGTGGAAGGCCCGCGAACAAGCCTGATCGGCTTAGACTGGTTTGATGCCCTGGGCATCCATGTGGCTGGCATCAACAGAACCCAAACAGCGGATTTGGCACCTGTCTGCCATGAGTTTGCAGACGTATTCAGCCCCAAATTAGGGAAGTACAAAGGAGCACCAATTGTTCTCCACCTTGATCCAACCATACCCCCAATCAGAGTAAAGCCTCATAGAGTGCCTTTTGCCCTTAAGCCCAAGATCGATGCAGAGTTAGATAAGCTTGTTCAACAGGGAGTCTTGCAACCCATTGATAGCTGTGTGTGGGAAACCCCCATAGTTACACCAGTCAAGCCTAACGGAGAGGTGCGCATTTGTGCTGATTATAAGTGTACTATTAAAAAGGCACTGCAGCAGCATGCGTATCCGGTACCTGTAATTAGCCACATTCTGGCATCCTTACAAGGAGGTCGATTATTTGCAAAGCTGGACCTGGCACAGGCTTATCAGCAACTGCCTGTGGATGATGCCTCTGCTGAAGCTCAAACAATAGTTACCCATAGAGGGGCATTCAAGGTTCGTCGCCAGCAGTTTGGAGTCAGTGTAGCCACCGGGCTCTTTCAGAGTGTGATGGAACGCATGTTAAAAAACATTCCAGGTGTGTGTCCTTATTTCAACGACATTTTAATTGCTGGGGAGTCAGCAGAGATACTTGCTGAACGCTTAAGGGCTGTTCTTCAGCGCTTCTGTGAAGCGGGGCTGAAGCTAAAAGGGGGAAAATGTCAAATTGGAGTCAATTCCACAGAGTTCCTGGGTTTCCACATTGACGCTGCCAGAATACACCCAGTTGATTCAAAGCTCAAAGCTATTTTGCAGGCTCCCAGACCAAAGTCACAGGGGGAGCTGCAAGCATTCCTGGGGTTACTTAACTTTTATCATGCCTTTCTCCCTCATAAGGCTGCATTAGCAGAGCCTCTACACAGGCTCTTAGATAAAAGAGCACCATGGCAATGGACTAGCGCCCATGAAAACAGTTTCAAAGCAGACAAATCACTGCTGTTGTCAGACTCAGTGTTAACACACTTTAACGAAAAGCTGCCTATCAGTATTGCATGTGATGCGTCATCATACGGGATAGGAGCAGTTTTGAGCCATATAATGGCAAATGGGCAACAAGCTCCCATAGTTTATTATTCAAGGACACTATCACCAGCAGAATGCAACTATGCCCAAATAGATAATGAGGCACTGGCCATCATGACCGGCATCAAAAAATTTCATGATTTCCTTTATGGTCACCCATTCACAGTCTTCACCAACTATAAGCCACTACTTGGTCTGTTCATGACAGACAAACAAACTCCTCAGATCCTATCTCCACGGATGCTAAGATGGTCCATCTTTCTTGCTACTTATAGTTACAGTCTAATTCACAAACCGGGCAAGGAAATGGGCCACGCTGATGCGCTCAGCAGACTGCCCCTGCCAAACTCAGAGCCAGATCCCGCACCTGCTGCACGCATCCTGTCAATTCAGGACTTGCCAGAATCTCCCCTTCACGCAGGGGATGTGGCTGCTGAGACAGCCTCCGACAAAACTCTCAGCAGAGTTTTGAACTGGGTGCTAAGGGGGTGGCCAGGAACCAGTCCTAGAACAGAGTTTCAGAGCTTTATGAGAAGACAGGATGAGCTGTCTGCACACAAGGGATGTATTCTATGGGGAAGTAGGGTTGTAGTCCCACACATGCTCAGGGAAAGAGTCTTAGAATCTCTACATGAGGGTCATCCTGGAATAGTCAGAATGAAGGCACTCGTGAGAAGCTACCTGTGGTGGCCAGGATTGGATAAAGATATTGAGGCTAAGTTAAAGGATGCCAGGTTTGCCAACAATCCAGACCTGAAATGCCTCAAGCCTCAGTACATCACTGGGAAACTACGCAAACTCCCTGGTCTAGGATTCACATAGACTACGCATGACCCTTCCAAGCACAGATGTTCTTCATTGTAGTGGACAGTCACTCAAAGTGGCTTGAGGTAGCACCTGTCCTTTCTATGACTACTTCCAGGACCATCCAGGAACTGCGCAGAATCTTCTCCACACATGGCTTACCCGATATAATCGTATCAGATAATGGGGCACAATTTACTGCTGCAGACTTTCAGTCATTTCTAAAGTCTAATATGATTAGACACGCCACCTCTGCCCCGTTCACCCGGCCTCTAACAGCCAAGCTGAAAGGATGGTCATGACGACCAAAGAAGCACTTAAAAGACTAACCAGGGCGATTGGCATCACAGGTTGGCAGACTTTTTGCTCTGCCAACACACTACTCCATGCACATCAACAGGTCATAGCCCAGCAGAGCTGAGATGGGGACGTCAGCTGACCACAAAGCTGGACCATCTCCATTTAGACAGAATTGCAACAGAGACAGTGTAGCCCAAGCCCCCAAGGAATTTGTGAGTCAGTGACCGAGTTTGGGCAAGGAACTACGATCAAGGGGCACTGTGGGTGGTAGCTGTGGTTTGTAAGGTGTCAGGACCACTCTCTTACAAAGTGGTCCTGGAAGATGGGCGCATTTGCGCCGCCATATCGATCAGCTGCATTGGCGGCAGGCTAATCTAACCCTCGCCGCCAACCAGGAGGAGAGCCGAGGATTGCCTGACAGCGGCAGCGCGTCTCGATCTCTGGAATCCTGTGCAACTCAAAGAGACATGCTGCATGACTCAGCCATGGGTGAGTCAATTCCGACCGAAGGAACAGTGCCTGCAGATCAGAGCATGCTGGAGGACTTATTTCCCAGCCTTTCAGGAACTGCTCCGCTTATAGATGGGTGTACATGTCTACCCGAACAGATGAACCAAAAGGAGACTGGTCTACCCGGCCAGCAAAGACAAACAGGGACTGGCCTACATGGCCAGGCAAAGCAAACAGAGACTGGTCTACCTGACCAAAGCTGTCAAAAAGACTCTGGTCTATCCAGCCAACCGAGGGTAGACCGGGAACCTCAGGCAGAAATGAGGCGATCAAAACGATTGCGGAAGCCGCCTACTTATCTAAATGAATATCTACAGTTTATGGATATGTATTGATTTAGGGGGAAGGGGTGTTATGTATTAAGCAATTCAAAGGGTCTGTTATAAAGAAACGGTTAACTGATTGCTTTATTTGAATGGTAGACTGTCTGTATAACTTTAAGCCTGTTGTTTTAGGTGGGAATGAGTACTTTAAACTGATTGGCCGCCGCCTAGTGGCGGTCTGTATAAATATAAGTCAGGCAGTTGCTAGAGCTCATATAAGTCTGTGAGAACCTAATAAAGAGCTGTTAATTCTACTCCGTGTCTTCAATGCCTCGCTGTTCCCACTACACAACAAAAACAATGCCTACTCACAGCACAAACTGTTCTCTCAATATTTGAGTAGCTTATAGCCATAAAACATGAATTAGAGACATTGAAAAGAGATACAGCTGGTTTTCTTCAACAGCAAGGACCCTCTACTCCAGGGGTGTTAAACTGCCAGCCCATGGGCTAGTTGCATTATGCAGAGACTGTGCCCACCCCAGCTCCAGCAATATGAAAAGAATTGCGATACGTTGTGACATGTCATGTGACATGGCAAGTTTGACACCCGTGCTCTACTCTCGCAAAAGCTCCTGTAACAGACACAGTCAAATTTCCCACTCAGGGCAAGTGTGCTAATAAGGAGCAAAGAGCAAAAGTAATAGTTAAAGAATTGTCAAAAAGCTGCAGCTCTCTAAGAATAACTCACTATCTTTTGATAAAGCAAAAAGAGGGGAACATACAAATGTTAAAGATTCCTTGGAAGCCAGCAAAGTATTCTCCACCAAATTAAATTGTTCATTGCAAACACAAGAGATTGCTCTCAGAATTTGCATGAACAGACTTAACCAGGAGAGCAATCCTAGGTTCCTTAGGTCAGATTCTTCACTGCCAAAGTGGGCAGATTGATCTGTGTGCTGTTGAATGGCTTCCAGATACCCCATATTGGAAGCAGATACTCCTGTCCTTTAAGCAGTCTACCATCCCTTTGATGCTATTCAAGGTGAGAACATATCTAGCTTCCTTTCAAAAAAATTTTCTACCAGAATCTTTTGTGATGAAAATAGTTAATATACTAGTTCCAAGGTCACTGCTCCTTCACTGCCAACCTTGAGAGAGCAAGACCGTGGGAATCAATCAGCCTTATTGATGAAGATATTCTCAGCACAGAAGCTGGCCTTATTAATGCTTTTGGTTCCTTAGCACAAAAAGAACAAGACAATATACTGTTTAAACTAGACAATCTGAAGAATACTTTATTGGTCACAATTGCCACAACCGAGCCACTTATAGACCTTGTATCTCCAAATATTGAGCCTCTCACTTTCCCCTCAGCAAATAATGTATTACCTGAAAATGGCCCTATAAAAAATAGAAATCTGGGCTTCCGGTTTCACGCTGTAGCAAGATGGATGCAGAGAAGCAGGGCTCTGCCTCCCATGTTCAATTTCGTCCTGGAGGCCCAAAAAGGGCCTAAAGTCGCCCTGGAGAGACGACAAAGAAGGAGGGGACCTCGTAGCTCACAGAGAGATGGTGGTCAATCCATTCAATCCAAAGAAGCCCTCTGAACCAGCAGGTGAAAGACTGGCTGCAGTTCAGCAGCCAGTCGGAAGCTACTGACAGACAAGGAAAAAAGCACCAACTAACAAAATTTAAGCAATGCGTTTGAAATGGTGAGAGTATTTTTCCTGCTCTATTACTTTAAAAAATTTCCCTGGAGAAAAGAATTCCAAAAAGCAAAACTCCCAGAAGCAAGAGGGGGGGTTTTTGGTGCCCCTCCCCCTAGAAGAATGGTGGCGGTTTAACATCTTTGGGGAGAAAAATAGTCAGATTATAAAACCTAATTGGAAATAAATTAAAGTTGTAACATTGAAAAATTTGGGAGACTCAAAATATCTTGGAAACTTTATTTGCTTTGAAAAATATCAGACTGAACTCTTGAAAAATAAGTCATGGTTGAAACATAGACTTTTAATGACATCTAGTGGTGGAAAAGAGGAACAGCACTAAGACTTTTTTGTTTTGCACTCTGTTTGAAAAGAATGGCCTTGGCTTGAAGCCCAGACAGAGATAGCAAGCTAGGCTCTTTGATGTGCCTGAACTTCTCAGCCTTTCAGTTTGCAGCTGAACTGCAATCTGAAGAAGAAGAATTTGGGCTGTTTTTCTGCAGGATGAATTATAAATGTAAACTACTCTGAAGCCAGCTGACTTTCCTGGATTATAAACATCGCTTGAGCTCCAGTATCAAGAACTACTCAGAGACAGAAGAAATCTAACCTTTGGTTATTCTCTTTGGGAGAGGCCCTATGGATTATTAACTCAGAATAGTAGGGCCTTGAGGATTACAAATCTTGGCTGACTGATGATTTTGGTTTATTGGATAACTTCTTGGAGTTGGTGCTGAAAGATAAAAGTGGATTATAAATTTTTCTCCCTCCCCCCTTTTTTTTCCTTTTTTATGGGGAACCTATTGGATTATAGATCTTTATTTTCAAGAACTACAGTATCTAGACACAGAAGAAATCTGACTCTTGGTGACTCCCTTTGGGGGAGCCCCTGTTACACAACAGGACTTTTTGGATTACAAATTGGAGCTGATTGATAATGCTGGACTTTTGGATAATTATTTGGAGTTGAGATTGAAAGACAGAACTGGACTACAAACTCTCTTTCCTCCTCTCTCCTCCTGTTTGGGGGAGCCTATTGTATTACAAGAGACTATAGATAAAGACTACAAGGATTTTTTGAAATGAACCTAAAAGACATATTGTAATATTGACTATAGGATTGAAGGTTTTATGTAAGATTGATAACTGGGGAATATATTAGAACTGAGAAGGTCTGAAGGGTGGGAATAAAAATGAATGTTCCTAATCTAAGGCTTGCGACCAAAGTCAAAAATAACAAAAAAAGCTTCTTTCAACATGTAAAGAACAAGAAAAAATGAAGGAAACGATTGGTCCATTAGTGGGTGAAAGTGGCAAGAAGGTGACAAGCAACAGGGAGAAAGCAGAACTATTTAACTCGTTTTTCGCATCTGTCTTTACACAAAGGGAAAAAGCAGACCAACCTATCAAAAATAGTGCCATAAAAAACAGAATAGAAACACAAGTTAAGATAGGCAAGAAAATGGTAAGTGAACACCTGTCCAGCCTAGACGAGTTCAAATCACCAGGACCAGATGGACTACACCCCAAGGTTCTCAAGGAACTGGCAGATGTGATCTCAGAACCACTGAACTATATTTTTCAAAGATCCTGGTGCACTGGGGAACTACCAGAGGTCTGGAAAAGAGCTGATGTAGTTCCCATCTTCAAAAAAGGAAAAACAACGGATCCAGGAAATTACAGACCTATCAGCCTGACCTCAATACCTGGGAAGATTCTGGAAAAGATAATCAAACAATGAATCAGCGAACACCTACAGGCAAACCAAGTCATTACTAAAAGCCAACATGGGTTTGTCAAAAACAGATCATGCCAGACAAATCTTATTGCATTCTTTGACCAAGTGACAAAATTAGTGGACCAGAGGAATGCTATGGATATAATTTACTTGGACTTCAGTAAGGCATTTGACAAAGTAGATCACAACCTACTACTTGATAAGATAGAAAAATGCGGGTTAGATAGCATCACCACCAGATGGATCCGTAGCTGGCTGACTGGCCGTACTCAGCGTGTGGTCCTCAATGGAACCGCATCTACATGGAGGGAAGTGTGTAGGGGGGTGCCCCAGGGCTCTGTTCTGGGCCCAGTGCTCTTCAACATTATCATCAATGATTTGGACGAGGGGATAGATGGGGAACTCATCAAATTTGCAGACAACACCAAGCTGGCAGGAATAGCCAACACTCCAGAAGACAGGCTTAGGATACAGGAGGATCTGGACAGACTTCAACACTGGGCGCTATCTAACAAAATGAAATTCAATGGTGAAAAAAGTAAGGTTCTACATTTAGGCAAGAAAAACCAAATGTACAGGTATAGTATAGGGGGTACCTTGCTCAATAGTAGTAACTGGGAGAGGGATCTCGGAGTCCTAGTGGACAATCACTTAAATATGAGCCAGCAGTGTGCTGCAGCTGCCAATAAAGCCAACACAGTGCTAGGCTGCATTAACAGAGGGATAGAATCACGATCACGCAAAGTATTAATACCACTCTACAAAACCTTAGTAAGGCCACACTTGGAATACTGCATCCATTTTGGTCATCACGATGTAAAAAAGATGTTGAGATTCTAGAAAGAGTACAGAGAAGAGCAACAAAGATGATTAGGGGACTGGAGGCTAAAGCATATAAGGAAAGGCTGCTGGAATTGGGTATGTCTAGTTTAATGAAGAGAAGGACGAGGGGGGACATGATAGCAA